>NW_027286885.1:0-2500 GCF_022747635.1 Hetaerina americana
AACCCAACCCAACCCAACCCAACCCAACCCAACCCAACCCAACCCAACCCAACCCAACCAACCCAACCCAACCCAACCCAACCCAACCCCAACCCAACCCAACCCAACCAACCCAACCAACCCAACCCAACCCAACCCAACCAACCCAACCCAACCCAACCCAACCCAACCCAACCCAACCCAACCCAACCCAACCCAACCCAACCCAACCCAACCCAACCCAACCCAACCCAACCCAACCCAACCCAACCCAACCCAACCCAACCCAACCCAACCCAACCCAACCAACCCAACCCAACCCAACCCAACCCAACCCAACCCAACCCAACCCAACCCAACCCAACCCAACCCAACCCAACCCAACCCAACCCAACCCAACCAACCCAACCCAACCCAACCCAACCCAACCCAACCCAACCCAACCCAACCCAACCCAACCCAACCCAACCCAACCCAACCAACCCAACCCAACCCAACCCAACCCAACCCAACCCAACCCAACCCAACCCAACCCAACCCAACCCAACCCAACCCAACCCAACCAACCCAACCCAACCCCAACCCAACCCAACCCAACCCAACCCAACCCAACCCAACCCAACCCAACCCAACCCAACCCAACCCAACCCAACCCAACCCAACCCAACCCAACCCAACCCAACCCAACCCAACCCAACCCAACCCAACCCAACCCAACCCAACCAACCCAACCAACCCAACCCAACCCAACCCAACCCAACCCAACCCAACCCAACCCAACCCAACCCAACCCAACCCAACCCAACCCAACCAACCCAACCCAACCCAACCCAACCCAACCCAACCCAACCCAACCCAACCCAACCCAACCCAACCCAACCCAACCCAACCCAACCCAACCCAACCCAACCCAACCCAACCCAACCCAACCCAACCCAACCCAACCCAACCCAACCCAACCCAACCCAACCCAACCCAACCCAACCCAACCCAACCCAACCAACCCAACCCAACCCAACCCAACCCAACCAACCCAACCCAACCCAACCCAACCCAACCCAACCCAACCCAACCCAACCCAACCCAACCCAACCCAACCCAACCCAACCCAACCCAACCCAACCCAACCCAACCCAACCCAACCCAACCCAACCCAACCCAACCAACCCAACCCAACCCAACCAACCCAACCCAACCCAACCCAACCCAACCCAACCCAACCCAACCCAACCCAACCCAACCCAACCCAACCCAACCCAACCCAACCCAACCCAACCCAACCCAACCCAACCCAACCCAACCCAACCCAACCCAACCCAACCCAACCCAACCCAACCCAACCCAACCCAACCCAACCCAACCCAACCCAACCCAACCCAACCCAACCAACCCAACCCAACCCAACCCAACCCAACCCAACCCAACCCAACCCAACCCAACCCAACCCAACCCAACCCAACCCAACCCAACCCAACCCAACCCAACCCAACCCAACCCAACCCAACCCAACCCAACCCAACCCAACCAACCCAACCCAACCCAACCCAACCCAACCCAACCCAACCCAACCCAACCCAACCCAACCACCCAACCCAACCCAACCCAACCCAACCCAACCCAACCCAACCCAACCCAACCCAACCCAACCCAACCCAACCCAACCCAACCCAACCCAACCCAACCCAACCCAACCCAACCCAACCCAACCAACCAACCCAACCCAACCCAACCCAACCCAACCCAACCCAACCCAACCCAACCCAACCCAACCCAACCCAACCCAACCCAACCCAACCCAACCCAACCCAACCCAACCAACCCAACCCAACCCAACCCAACCCAACCCAACCCAACCCAACCCAACCCAACCCAACCCAACCCAACCCAACCCAACCCAACCCAACCCAACCCAACCCAACCCAACCCAACCCAACCCAACCCAACCCAACCCAACCCAACCCAACCCAACCCAACCCAACCCAACCCACCCAACCCAACCCAACCCAACCCAACCCAACCCAACCCAACCCAACCCAACCCAACCCAACCCAACCCAACCCAACCCAACCCAACCCAACCCAACCCAACCCAACCCAACCCAACCCAACCCAACCACCCAACCCAACCCAACCCAACCAACCCAACCCAACCCAACCCAACCCAACCCAACCCAACCCAACCCAACCCAACCCAACCCAACCCAACCCAACCCAACCCAACCCAACCCCAACCCAACCCAACCCAACCCAACCCAACCCAACCCAACCAACCCAACCCAACCCAACCCAACCCAACCCAACCCAACCCAACCCAACCCAACCCAACCCAACCCAACCCAACCCAACCCAACCCAACCCAACCCAACCCAACCCAACCCAACCCAACCCAACCCAACCCAACCCCAACCCAACCCAACCCAACCCAACCCAACCCAACCCAACCCAACCCAACCCAACCCAACCCAACCCAACCCAACCCAACCCAACCCAACCCAACCCAACCCAACCCAACCCAACCCAAC
>NW_027286885.1:10000-223377 GCF_022747635.1 Hetaerina americana
CCGTCCGCGAAAAATCATAGTTTGGTTACCCGATTCTTTTTTGGCCTTTTGGCTAAGATCAGAGTAGAGTCCGGCCCTTGGTTCACTTCCCAGTCCCCTCCGGACCGGTCCGCTCGGCTTTTCCGCGGTCTGAGGGACCGCGAAATAAAAGATTAAAAAATTTTAAAGTTTTAATTCAGCGCGTGGAACCCACCAGGATGAAGTCTAGGTGGCCGCCGAGTTAGGCGCTGAAGCCACTAAACCCGCTTCCCGGTCACTACGGCTGGTCTTGGCCAGTACGGGAGGAATCGGGGGGGAATTTAAATTTTTTGGGTATTTGAGATAATGGTTTCTTGGTAGATATTTTCTTCCACAAATACCTGTCGGAATGTGGTGGTCAACAAAACCGATCGGGCGTAAAGCTCGAAAAACTGTTGTTTGACCGTCGTCGCGGCCGAAAATGAAACCGCGCGTCGTTCAAATCATCCACCCTGCTCGGATACGTACGCGATTGACGGAGAGCTCCCCCTGGGGTCCTATGGCGGCGGTGCGGCCTCGTTGCTCAAGCTACCGGTCCATGGCGGACTTGCAAGTACACCGGGGGCCGGACGTCAATTTGATCTTAGCCATAAGGCCGAGAAGAAGAAATGAGGGAGCCATAATGTATGAGTTTTCGTCGAAATATTCATGGGTTAAGGGTTGGAATCATTGGCTGAAAGACGACTCAATGCAAGATTGAAATTATTGAATAAATTTGATCCGCATGTCTCAGAACCGGGGTCTCGCAAATTATTCGTACTAATATATACATTGGTCGCTTGGATCATGCATATAAAATTCGGGAAATAGATGCCAGAGCTAGAAGACTTAAGGACATCTTCTCCCCCCGTCAATACGGGATAGCAACTGACGGGTTATAGATAGGAGAAATTCCACTAGCCACCCTCAGCGTATAAAAAATCATTAGTTGTATTTATATTGCATGCTCTTCCACTAACCTTATGCGTTTTGTTATAATCCATTCTTTCCGAATGACCACATTTGTGTTTATTTCATCTGTTTTTAAGTTTCCATTTCATTTCCTCGTCCCTCTCCGCGGGGGGAAATTACTGCTACCAGAAAGGTTGGGTCGAATTCCTTGCCTTTTACAGACTCTTTCGGGGTGGAGTGCTACGTGGTACATTTTCATGTGGTAGTGATGTTTAAATTTCTTGCTTGTTTGTCCTTGCTTCCGTGTTGTAGGATGGCTTCCGTGCTGCATCAAGGGGGTCAGTTTTTTAGTTTTTTTGCGGTCTATGCGTTTGCATGAGTATTGGTTGAAGGGATTTTTGCATGAGTGTGTGCGATGCTGTGGGTTATTTTTGCGTGTTGTTTCTTTTGCATGTGGTGTATTTCCTTTTTACAGTTGGTGACCTAACACCCCTCGCCACACGCCCTTGCGGTTGCTAACGGGGTATTATGTAGATATAGATGAACTTTATGTTTTTTACCGGACTGGGCATCCTAAGCGCCGAAGTGCCTTCGCACACACTGCCCGGTGGAGTAGGGGGCCTCGACGACTCGAATTTTCTACTCCGCAGAATCGAGAGGTGGAAGGGGGCGGAGGAACTAGCACGCGAGGATGCTTTTCTAATGAACCCGCCTCCCCGTTTTTATGTGAAGGACGTGGTGGCATGGGAGGGCATTAAATCATGGCACCACGGGGCCTGGTGGACAATATTCTACGGCCTGAAACACCGTGGAATGTTGATTGAAAATTTTTCCTTTTGAACAAACAAAATGTTTAAAAGATGTAAATGCTGAAGACCGAGGGGGCGATGGAGGGCTTTCCCGTTTTCTAAGGGACCGCGGAACGAAAAATTTCAAAATTTAAATTTTAAATTTAGCGCGTCGCGCCCACGAGAATGAATCCTCGCGTGCTGGTTCCTCCGCCCCCCTCCTTCTCTCGCACTCTGAAGAGGAGAAAAGTCGAGGCGTAGGAGCCCCACTCCTCCCCTTCCTTTCACTTACGGGTGGCGCGTCCGAAGGCGCTTCGGCGCGCAGGAGCGCCGTCCGCGAAAAATCATAGTTTGGTCCCCCGATTCTTTTTTTTGGCCTTTTGGCTAAGATCAAAGTAGAGTCCGGCCCATGGTGCACTTCCAAGTCCCCTCCGGACCGGTCCGCTCGGCTTTTCCGCGGTCTGAGGGACCGCGAAACAAAAGATTAAAAAATTTTAAAGTTTTAATTCAGCGCGTGGAACCCACCAGGATGGAGTCTAGGTGGCCGCTGAGTTAGGCGCTGAAGCCACTAAACCTGCTTCTCGGTCACAATGGCTGGTCTCGGCCAGTACGGGAGGAATCGGGGGGGAAATTAACCTGTCGGAATGTGGTGGTCAACAAAACCGATCGGGCGTAAAGCTCGAAAAACTGTCGTTTGACCGTCGTCGCGGCCGAAAATGAAACCAGGCGTCGTTCAAATCATCCACCCTGCTCGGATACGTACGCGATTGACGAAGGGTGCCCCGGGGGTCCTATGGCGGCGGTGCGGCCTCGTGTATTGAAAATGAAACCGCGCGTCGTTCAAATCATCCACCCTGCTCGGATACGTACGCGATTGACGGAGAGCTCCCCCTGGGGTCCTATGGCGGCGTTGCGGCCTCGTTGCTCAAGCTACCGGTCCATGGCGGACTTGCAAGTACACCGGGGGCCGGACCTCAATTTGATCATAGCCATAAGGCCGAGAAGAAGAAATGAGGGAGCCATAATGTATGAGTTTTCGTCGAAATATTCATGGGTTAAGGGTTGGAATCATTGGCTGAAAGACGACTCAATGCAAGATTGAAATTATTGAATAAATTTGATCCGCATGTCTCAGAACCGGGGTCTCGCAAATTATTCGTACTAATATATACATTGGTCGCTTGGATCATGCATATAAAATTCGGGAAATAGATGCCAGAGCTAGAAGACTTAAGGACATCTTCTCCCCCCGTCAATACGGGATAGCAACTGACGGGTTATAGATAAGAGAAATTCCACTAGCCACCCTCAGCGTATAAAAAATCATTAGTTGTATTTATATTGCATGCTCTTCCACTAACCTTATGCGTTTTGTTATAATCCATTCTTTCCGAATGACCACATTTGTGTTTATTTCATCTGTTTTTAAGTTTCCATTTCATTTCCTCGTCCCTCTCCGCGGGGGGAAATTACTGCTACCAGCAACGTTGGGTCGAATTCCTTGCCTTTTACAGACTCTTTCGGGGTGGAGTGCTACGCTTCCGTGTTGTAGGATGGCTTCCGTGCTGCATCAAGGGGGTCGGTTTTTTAGTTTTTTTGCGGTATATGCGTTTGCATGAGTATTGGTTGAAGGGATTTTTGCATGAGTGTGTGCGATGCTGTGGGTGTATTTTTGCGTGTTGTTTCTTTTGCATGTGGTGTATTTCCTTTTTACAGTCGGTGACCTAACACCCCTCGCCACACGCCCTTGCGGCTGCTAACGGGGTATTATGTAGATATAGATGAACTTTATGTTTTTTACCGGACTGGGCATCCTAAGCGCCGAAGTGCCTTCGCACACACTGCCCGGTGGAGTAGGGGGCCTCGACGACTCGAATTTTCTACTCCGCAGAATCGAGAGGTGGAAGGGGGCGGAGGAACTAGCACGCGAGGATGCTTTTCTAATGAACCCGCCTCCCCGTTTTTATGTGAAGGACGTGGTGGCATGGGAGGGCATTAAATCATGGCACCACGGGGCCTGGTGGACAATATTCTACGGCCTGAAACACCGTGGAATGTTAATTGAAAATTTTTCCTTTTGAACAAACAAAATGTTTAAAAGATGTAAATGCTGAAGACCGAGGGGGCGATGGAGGGCTTTCCCGTTTTCTAAGGGACCGCGGAACGAAAAATTTCAAAATTTAAATTTTAAATTTAGCGCGTCGCGCCCACGAGAATGAATCCTCGCGTGCTGGTTCCTCCGCCCCCCTCCTTCTCTCGCACTCTGAAGAGGAGAAAAGTCGAGGCGTAGGAGCCCCACTCCTCCCCTTCCTTTCACTTACGGGTGGCGCGTCCGAAGGCGCTTCGGCGCGCAGGAGCGCCGTCCGCGAAAAATCATAGTTTGGTCCCCCGATTCTTTTTTTTGGCCTTTTGGCTAAGATCAAAGTAGAGTCCGGCCCATGGTGCACTTTCAAGTCCCCTCCGGACCGGTCCGCTCGGCTTTTCCGCGGTCTGAGGGACCGCGAAACACTCTCTCCCCGGTCAACAACGCGCTATAAAGTGGTGACCCCGACGTGATCGCAGTTTTTTTTTACGGGGAGTTAGTTTTTGTCAACCACGTGCTCGCGATGGAATCTCCAGCGGGAGCCGTCGCGGGGGAGGATTCCGGTGTTAGTGTGAATCGTGTGGCGTTGAAACTGCCGGCATTTTGGCCTGATAGACCAGCGCTATGGTTCGCGCAGCTTGAAATACAGTTCAGCCTCGCGGGCATTACGAGAGATGCCACTAAGTTTATGTACGCGGTGTCCCAGTTAGACAGTAGGTACGCCGTTGAGGTAGAAGATGTTATCACAAATCCCCCGTTGACCGACAAGTACGCAAAATTGAAGGCGGAGATTCTTCTCCGACTTTCCGCGTCTCAGGAAACCCGGATCCGGCAATTGTTGGAACATGAGGAGATCGGAGACCGGAAACCCTCCCAGTTCCTGCGCCATCTTCGGACGCTCGCCGGCTCATCCGTCACGGATGACTTCCTACGGTCGCTGTGGCTGGGTCGGCTACCGTCCAGCCATCAGACCATCCTAGCGACACAGGCCGGAGTGGAGCTAAACAGCGTCGCCCAACTGGCGGACAAAATCCACGAGGTGTCTCACCAGCCGCGCGTGGCCAGCACGGCGATGGCGCCGGACGTAGAGGCGCTAACGAGGAGGGTGGATGACCTTACGCGGCAAGTGTCTTCCCTAACCAAATCCCTGGCAGAGGGGAATTCCCGGTCCCGACCCACGTCGCGCCGCAGTAATTCGAGGGGTAGGGGCCGTTCGGCCTCCCGCCATCCCACATGGTGCTGGTACCACGACCGATTCGGCCCGAAGGCGACGAAGTGCAGGGAGCCGTGTACATACGACGCGGAAAACTCGGGGGGCGATCGCTGATGGCGGCCAGCGACAAGTGCCCCGGCCCCTGCCGTCTCTTCGTCACCGACGCCCGGACAAAAGTCCAGTTTCTAGTGGACACGGGGTCGGACTTGTGTGTCTTCCCCCGCGCCCGTGTGAAAGGTAAGCCTGCGGCGACTACGTACGAATTGTTCGCGGCGAACGGGTCCACCATTAAAACGTACGGGTGGATGGTGTTGTCCCTTAATTTAGGCCTCCGTCGCGCATTTGAGTGGCGTTTTATCATCGCTGACGTTGACAGGCCCATTATCGGGGCAGATTGTTTGGCATTCCACGGGTTGCTGGTCGACATACGTCACCGGCGTCTTCTTGACGGTGTGACGTCGTTATCAGTTGCCGGCCGCGCTGTAGATAGTGTTGTACATAGCGTATGTGATAAATTTAAGTGTATAGGTGATGAGTGCCCATTTTTCTCCTTGTTACGGGAATATCCCGATATTACGCGTCCCGCAGGTGTGCCAAAAAGACGCAAACACGCGATAGAACATCACATTCGGACCACGCCCGGCCCGCAAGTGACGAGCCGGCCCCGGAGGTTGGCCCCCGCCATGCTTCGTATCGCCAAGAGCGAATTCGAGGGTATGGTCCAGATGGGCGTTGCAAGGCGCTCGGACAGCGCCTGGTCCTCCCCACTCCATATGGTGCCCAAAGGTGTGGGAGCATGGCGGCCGTGCGGAGATTATCGGGCCCTCAACGCGAGGACGATTCCCGATCGGTATCCGGTGCCGCACATTGAGGACTTTTCCCTTTCACTGCACGGGAAGGAAATTTTCTCCACAATTGATCTGGTGCGAGCTTATAATCAGATTCCGGTAAGCGAGTGTGATGTTCCAAAAACGGCAATAACAACGCCTTTTGGGCTTTTTGAATTCCCGGTGATGACCTTTGGGCTATGCAACGCAGCGCAAACCTTTCAACGGTTTTTAGACGAAGTGCTGCGGGGACTTGATTTCGCATACGCGTACATAGACGATATCTTAATCGCTTCGTCCTCCGCGGAGGAGCACAAACACCATTTACGCCAGGTTTTCGCGCGGTTGAACGAGTACGGACTAGTTCTCAACCCCAATAAATGTGTGTTTGGAAAGAAGCAAGTGTGTTTTTTAGGATATTTGGTGTCGGGAGAAGGCACAAAACCTTTACCGGAGAAAGTGGAAGCCATCCAACGATTCCCCAAGCCCGTGGTTATCAAAGAGCTAAGGCGTTTCCTTGGCATGGTGAACTTTTACAGGCGCTTTGTGCCTGGAGCCGCCAACCTGCAAGCCCCCCTAAGCGCATTGTTGTGCGGTCCGAAAGTGAAGGGAAACGCGAAAATATGTTGGACGCCCGCTTCCGAGAGCGCCCTCTCTCGGTGCAAGGAGTCGCTCGCACAGGCCGCGCTCCTCGCACACCCGGACCCGGCCGCTCGCCTGGCTGTGGTGGCGGACGCTTCTGCAGACGCCATCGGCGCCGTTCTCCAGCAGAGCACCCAAGGGGGATGGCAGCCCTTAGCCTTTTTCTCCAAAACATTAAATACCACGGAGAGGAAATACAGCGCGTATGATAGGGAGTTATTGGCGTTATACAGGGCGGTCCAACGTTTCCGCCACATGGTTGAAGGTCGACAGTTCGTCCTTTTCACGGACCATAAGCCATTAGTGTTCGCATTCCGACAAAAGACGGATAAATGCACGCCTAGGAGGTTTCGGTGGCTGGATTATATTTCGCAGTTCACTACGGACATTCTCCACGTGTCTGCAGGGAGAATGTCGTCGCAGACGCGTTGTCTCGGTGTGCGGAAGTGTCGGATCCCGTCAGTCACCATATATTAGCCAAGGCACAGGAGGCGAATCCGGAAGTGAAAACGTTCCTTAAATCCGATTCCGCGTTAAAGTTGCATAAAGTGAACATCCCCGGTTGTGACGCCAATATTTACTGTGACCTGTCTACGCAGACAGCCCGCCCCTTCGTCCCGGCGCCCATGCGGAAACAAGTTTTCCTTTCCCTCCACAATCTATCCCACCCCGGGGTGAGAGCCTCGGCGAGGCTAGTGTCATCCCGTTTTGTGTGGCCGGCGGTAAAGAAGGACTGTCGGCAGTGGGCGAAGGAGTGTATCCCGTGCCAACGAGGCAAGGTGACGCGGCACGTAATGTCGCCTGTGGGTACCTTCCCACTACCTGGCTCGCGATTTGAGCATGTGCACGTCGATTTGGTGGGTCCCCTCCCTTCGTCCCAGGGGTTCCGCTATTGCTTGACATGTGTTGACAGGTACACACGCTGGTTGGAGGCCATCCCCATCCCAGACATAACCGCGGAAACCGTGGCACGAGCCTTTTTCGCGGGATGGATGGCGCGTTTTGGGACGCCTCTGCGTGTGACCACCGACCAGGGGAGGCAATTTGAGAGCCACCTCTTCCACCAGCTAGCGCAGATGACAGGAGTCACGCATTTGCGAACAGTCGCATACAATCCAGCCGCCAACGGGATGGTGGAGCGAGCGCATCGCCAGCTGAAGGCAGCCATCCGCTGCCATTCCACGGACTCGTGGGTGGACGTCCTCCCGTCCGTTTTATTGGGACTCCGGGCAGCGTGGAAGGAAGATCTCGGCGCGACCGCCGCCGACCTGGTGTATGGAGCATCACTACGGCTCCCGGGAGAATTCCTCTCCCCATCACCGGAGACACACCCCGAGGACCCCACCAGTTTTGTGACACAGCTGCGGGCCCACATTCGGAAGCTCAGCCCGCACCCTGCATCTCGCCATGGAGGTCGACGGACATTCGTCTTCCAGGACCTTCCGACGGCCTCGCAGGTATTCGTGCGGAACGACGCGGTCCGCGGAGCTCTACAGCCACCATACGACGGACCTTTTGCGGTCCTACAGAGGGGGGAGAAGAACTTCCTGCTGCGGCGAGGCAACCGTGACGTGCGGGTAGCAATAGACAGGCTGAAGCCAGCCTACGTGGCCGCAGACGATCCGGAGAGGACCCCTCCCATGGGGGAGACGCAGGGAGCACCCCCAGCCGCCGAGGAACGAGGCGCACCCGAGGTGGCGCCCAAGGAGGATGGAAGGAAGACACGCGCCGGGCGGCACGTGCACTTTCCACAGCACCTCCAGGACTTCGTGCACTAATAATTTTTTTTTCTCTTTCTCTCCCTCCCATGCGGTGCGTTACTACCGGGGGGGTGATGTAGCGGCCATGACGAGCCGGCGCGCCACTAGCCGCTCAGTTCGCTCGAGGCCCGCGAGAGGCCACCGGACGCCCGAGGGGCGACCGGAAGATAGTTCCGGCGTGCGCCGTGAAAGTGAAGAGGGAGGTCGCCTCGATAAAGGGAGGGAGTCTGCTACCGGACTTTGGCGACGGGAGATTGCATATAGGGCAGCCGAGCGGCCATTTTTGTGTACCATGCACGTGTGCAAATAAACGGATACGGGTGTAAAACGTGTGGGAGCTTTATTTCAACCCCCACTCTCTCCCCGGTCAACAACGCGCTATACATGATAAAGTTGGTTCAAAGAAACTCCCTCCATCAAGCAGTACGCATGCCCACCCGTGGAAAGAACATATTGGATCTATTTCTTACAAACACGCCGGAACGTATTATTAGTGTATCAACTGATGAGGGCTTGAGTGACCATAAAGCAATTAATGTCCATTTGGACATAGCAATAAAAAAGATTGTTAAACCAAAAAGAAAAATTTATAATTACCATAAAGCAGACTTTGAATCTTTTGCCAATCAATTAAACTCTTCACTACCCGAGTTCAAAACCCGCTTAAGTCATGTCAACGTGGAAGAAACTTGGACAGAATTTGTCAATATCATGCAAAAAGGAATCGTAGACTTCATACCTATAAAATACGTTAAAGCAAATCGCGACCCCAGGTGGTACAATAAAGACGTTAGAAAAGCCCTTCGAAAGCAGAGAATGCTACACTCTAGGGTAAAGAGGGCAGGCATGAACACATCATCTCCTGAGAATACACAATTATGGGACACATATAGATCCTCTAAAATTGAAACCAAAAAAAAATTACGTAGCGCCTTACTGGAATTTAAACGCAAAGTATTTTGCGAGTACTTGGACACTGACCCCAAAGCTTTCTGGTCATATGTTAGGGAAGTAAATGGGAGTAAACAAACCGTGGCTTGCTTAAGGGATTGTAGCAATGTAATTCATACAGACAGCGAGGTTAAAGCTAACATCTTAAATTCATTCTTCCAAAGCGTTTTCTCGAATGATGTTGCCACCGCATATCTCCAAGAAACAATACATACTCCACCCATGGAAAAAATAACAGTGGACCAACAAGGAATTCTAAAATTACTTAATGAGATTAAACCCAACAAATCCCCGGGTCCCGAAAATATACCAGCTAGGGTGATAAAACATTTAGCTCCAAACATTGCCCCGTACCTTGAATTTATATTTAACAAATCCCTCACAGAGTGCAAAGTACCTAAGATTTGGAAAACCGCGCAAATAACGCCTATTTTTAAAAGTGGTGACAGGGAGGATCCCAGTAATTACAGACCTATATCTCTCACTTCAATATTTTGTAAAATCTTAGAGCACATAATTGTCAGTTCAATAATGAGACACCTTGACAATATTAACTTTTTAAGTGACAATCAACACGGATTAAGGAAAACCCGCTCCTGCGAAACCCAATTAGGATTATTTACACATGATTTACTTGTATCTGGTGAGAGAGGTAGGCAAGTGGATGCCATCTTCTTAGATTTTCAAAAGGCATTTGATAAGGTCCCACATGGTAAACTCATTCATAAATTAAAGGTCGCGGGTATAAACAAGGGCGCTATAAGTTTGGTTAAAGATTTTCTTTCAGAGCGGGAACAGAGGGTAGTCCTTGATGGCGCTAGTTCCGACAGCGTTCGAGTCACGTCGGGGGTACCTCAGGGAAGTGTGATCGGGCCGTTGCTTTTCTTGATATTTGTTAACGATTTGAACCGCGAAGTGAAAAGTAAAATTAGGATGTTCGCGGATGACACGGTGATCTATCGGGAGATATCTGGGGATGAGGATCGTTTTATTCTAGAGCAGGATTTATATTGCATTACTAAATGGTGTTCTAACTGGGGATTGACTCTAAATTATAATAAATGTTCAGTGGTAAATTTCTTTAAAAGATCAACGGGATTTGCTTACAAATTAGCTGGAGGTGACCTAGCAGTTGTTGATACGGTAAAATACCTAGGTGTCACATTCACTAAAGACTTAACTTGGGGGACTCACATACGTAAAGTCTGCGGTCAAGCAAATAAAAAATTGGGATTCATTAAACGCATTGTCGGCAAAAGTGACTCAAAGGTCAAGGAACGTTGTTACCACGCTCTTGTAAGGCCTCATTTAGAATACGCATGCCGCGTGTGGGACCCGAGTGAAAAAGGTCTCATTCGGGAAATTGAGAAGGTTCAACGCCGGGCAGCCCGTTTTGTAAAAAATTCCTACGATAAAACGCAAAGCGTCACCGAAATGCTCATGGATTTGGGGTGGGAATCATTAGAAGAGAGACGATGCAATGCAAGACTGAAATTATTAAATAAATTCAGATCCGCATGTTTCAGCACCGAGGTCTCGCAGATTATTCGTACTCCTACATACATGTGGTAGTGATGTTTCAATTTCTTGCTTGTTGCGTCCTGGCTTCCGTGATGTAGGATGGCTTTAGTGCTGCATCAATGGGTGCAGTTTTTTAGTTGTTTTGCGGTATATGTGTTTGCATGAGTATAAGATGAAGGGATTTTTGCATGAGTGTGTGCGCTGTTGTGGGTGTGATTTTCCGTGTTGTTATTTTTTTTTTTGCATGTGGTATTTTTCCTTTTACGGTTGGTGATCAAACACCCCCCGCCACACGCCCTTGCGGCGGCTTGCGGGGTGTTATGTAGATGTAGATGTACATTGGTCGCTTGGATCATGCATATAAAATTCGGGAAATAGATGCCAGGACTAGCCGACTCAAGGACTCCTTCTTCCCACGGACAATACGGGATAGCAATTGTAGGGTTATAGATAGTAAAAATTCCACTTGCCAACCTCAGTGTCTAAAAAATAATTAGTTCTACTTAAATGCATGCTCCTCCACTAACCTTATGTGTTTTGTTATAATAACCCATTCTTTCCGCATTACATCATCCGTGTTCTGTTCATCTGTTTTTAAGGTTCCCTTTTAGTCCCTCTTCCCTCCCGGCGGGGGGAAATTCCTGCTACCTGCAACGTTGGGTCGAATTCCTTTCCTTTTACTGTCTCTTTGGGGGGTTGAGTGTTTTGTGGTGCATTATCATGTGGTTGTGATGATTCACATTCTTGCTTGTTGTGTCCTGGCTTGCGTGTTTTAGGATGGCTTTCGTGCTGTATCCTGCGGTGCAGTTTATTTTGGGTTTTTGCGGTGTATGTGTTTGCATGAGTATTGGATGGAGTTTTGCATGAGTGTGTGCGCTGCTGGGGTGTAATTTTCCGTGTCGTTTTTTGCATGTGGTATTTCTCGTTTTTACGGTTGGTGACCTAACACCCCCCGCCACACGCCCTTGCGGCGGCTTGCGGGGTATTATGTAGATGTAGATGATCAAAGTGTAATCCGAACCCATGGTGCGCTTCCAGGTCCCCTCCGGACCGGGCCGCTCTGCTTCCCCGCGGTCTGAGAACCCGCGGAACGAAACATTTCAAAATTTCAAAGTTTGCATTGAGCGCGTGATTCCCAGCTGCATAGTCCAGGTGGCGGCCGAGTTACCCGCAGAAGGCACTCAACCTCTTGTCGGGTTCTATGGCTGGTCTGGGCCAGTACGAGTGGAATCGGGAAGACATTTAAATTGTTTGGCGATTTGAGATGATGGTTTTTTGGTTGTAATAATCTTTCACAAATACCTGCTGGAGTGAGGAGGTCAACGAAACCGATCGGGCGTAAAGCTCGAGTAACTGTCGCTTGACCATCGTCGCGGCCGAAAATGAAACCGCGCGTAGTTCAAATCATCCTTCCTGCTCGGATACGTACGGGATTGACGGAGAGTGCCCCCGGGGGTCCTAAGGCGGCCGTGCGGCCTCGGTGCTCAAGCTACCGGTCCATTGCGGACTTGCAAGTGCACCGGGGGCCGGACCTCAATTTGATCTTAACCATAAGGCCAAGAAGATGAAATGAGGGTGCCATAATGTATGAGTTTTTATATAAATATTCATGGATTTAGGGTGGGAATCATTGGCTGAAAGACGTCTCAATGCAAGATTGAAATGATTGAATAAATTTGATCCGCATGGCTCAGCACCGAGGTCTCGCAAATTATTCGTACTAATACATAAATTGGTCGCTTGGATCATGCATATAAAATTCAGGAAATAGATGCCAGAGCTAGAAGACTTAAGGACTCCATTTCCCCCCGGACAATACGGGATAGCAACTGCAGGGTTATAGATGGCAAAAATTCCACTAGCCACCCTCAGCGTCTAAAAAATCATTAGTTGTATGTATTATGCATGCTCTTCCACTAACCTTATGCGTTTTGTTATAATCCATTCTTTCCGAATGACCACATTTGTGTTTATTTCATCTGTTTTTAAGTTTCCATTTCATTTCCTCGTCCCTCTCCGCGGGGGGAAATTCCTGCTACCAGCAACGTTGGGTCGAATTCGTTGCCTTTTACAGACTCTTTCGGGGTGGAGTGCTACGTGGTACATTTTCATGTGGTAGTGATGTTTAAATTTCTTGCTTGTTTGTCCTGGCTTCCGTGTAGTAGGATGGCTTTCAAGCTGCATCAAGGGGGTCAGTTTTTTAGTTTTTTTGCGGTATAGGCGTTTGCATCAGTATTGGATGAAGGGATTTTTGCATGGGTGTGTGCGCTGCTGTGGGTGTATCTTTGCGTGTTGTTTCTTTTGCATGTGGTATATTTCCTTTTTACAGTTGGTGACCAAACACCCCACGTCAATCGCCCGTGCGGCATCTTGCGGGGTATTATATAGATATAGATGAAGTGTATGATTTTTACCGGACTGCGCATCCTAAGCGCCGTAGTGCCTTCGTACACACCGCCCGGTGGAGTAGGGGGCCTCGACGACTCGAATTTCCTACTCCGCAGAATCGAGAGGTGAAAGGGGGCGGAGGAACTAGCACGCGAGGATGCTTTTCTAATGGTACCCGCCCCCCCCGTTTTTATGTGAAGGACGTGGGGGCATGTGAGGGCATTAAATCATGGCACCACGGGGCCTGGTGGACAATATTCTACGGCCTGAAACACCGGGGAATGTTAATTGAAAATTTTTCCTTTTCAACTAACAAAATGATTAAAAGATGTAAATGCTGAAACAGAGGGGTGCGACGGAGGGTTTTCCCGTTTTCTAAGGGACTGCGGAACGAAAAATTTCAACATAATAAATTTTAAATTCAGCGCGTCGCGCCCACCAGAATGAATCCTCGCGTGCTAGGTCCTCCGCCCCCCTCCTCCCGCAATCAGTAGAGGAGGAACGTCGTGGCATTCGAGCCCGACTCCTCCCCTCCCCTTTTACCCACGGGTGGCACGTGCCAAGGCGCTTCGGCGCGTAGGAGCGCCGTCCGCGAAAAATCATGCAGTTTGGTCCCCGATTGTTCTTCTTAGCCTTATGGCTAAGATCAAAGCGTAGTCCGGCCCACGGTGCGCTTCCAGGTCCCCTCCGGACCGGGCCGCTCTGCTTCCCCGCGGTCTGAGAAACCGCGGAGCGAAACATTTCAAAATATCAAAGTTTGCATTGAGCGCGTGATTCCCAAATGCATAGTCCAGGTTGCGGCCGAGTTACGCGCTGAAGGCACTCAACCTCTTCTCGGTTTCTATGGCTGGTCTGGGCCAGTACGAGTGGAATCGGGAAGACATTTAAATTGTTTGGCGATTTGAGATGATGGTTTTTTGGTTGATATAATCTTTCACAAATACCTGCTGGAGTGAGGAGGTCAACAAAACCGATCGGGCGTAAAGCTCGAATAACTGTCGCTTGACCATCGTCGCGGCCGAAAATGAAACCGCGCGTAGTTCAAATCATCCGCCCTGCTCGGATACGTACGGGATTGACGGAGAGTTCCCCCGGGGGTCCTAAAGCGGCCGTGCGGCCTCGGTGCTCAAGCTACCGGTCCATTGCGGACTTGAAAGTGCACCGGGGGCCGGACCTCAATTTGATCTTAACCATAAGGCCAAGAAGAAGAAATGAGGGTGCCATAATGTATGAGTTTTTATATAAATATTCATGGATTTAGGGTGGGAATCATTGGCTGAAAGACGTCTCAATGCAAGATTGAAATGATTGAATAAAATTCATTCTCTCTCTAGCCCTCAACCTGAGCGGACCTGCCTACTGAGCGCTCCTGGTAACCGGTTTGACCCACCAGAGACTACCTGCCTGCCACCTCGATTCTTGGTGCTTTTGGTTTTAGTGAAGTGCAGTGTAGTGTCAACGTATACGTTGCTTCGTTTATATAGTTTTCGTTTTGTGTGTGGTTTGTTAACCTGTGTGTGGTAGTAGTAATTTATTTAGTGGATTGTGGTGGTTTTTGTCCTTCGACTCTGATTGGTGACCGGTGAGTGCTTTCCTTTTTCTTTCTTTTGGTCCTCTGAAAACCAGACCTTACTCAAGCATCGTTTTTTCCACTTAGGCTTCATATTCAATTCCAAATCGTAACTTATTGTTTGAGCTAAAGTTAGCTAACCCCTTCTAGAAATTTTAGCATAGTGTATACAGGTTAGCTTTTGTTGGGAACTTGGTAATTAAATTAGGATGGCTTCATCCAGGTCCCCTGTTGCTATGCTCGAAGGCACTGGCGAATGCGCGGCTTTAAGGGCCCGTATCGTCATGCTGGAGAGAATGGTGTGGGAGCTTCGATCGGAGATCGCCGGCCGGAGGGCTCCCCTCGGGAGAGATGGTGCTCAGGGTGGGAATTCGAAAACCCGCCACGCCCATAGGGGTGCACGGATTCATCCGAATGCAACACGTGGCTGGGCGATTAGAGACCTACCCCGTGTCCCATCTCTCAACGAGGGAGTGTCTCACGTCCGTAGGTCGGACGATTGGAGGGTCGTCTCTCGGGGCAAGGGGAAGGTAACGCTGCGGCGAGGATTGGACTCTGCGGAGGCAGATACCATCCCCGTCTCCAACAGGTACCAGGTGCTGTCGGATGACAGCACCACCGTACCTGCAGCCCCTATCCCTACTCCGAGGGCACTGCCTAGGGTAAGGCATCAGCGGTCGGGGAGGGAGGGAACCGTTATACTAGGTAGTTCAAATGTCCGGCGTATAATGAACCCGCTGCGCCGCAGAGTCCAACAGGAGGGAGGTGTTGGATTCTTGTCGTCCTGGTGTATACCGGGCGGCGGGGTACCCCAGGCGACGCTGGCGGTGAAGGCGGCCGTCAGTAATACGGGCTGCTCCAAGCTACGCATTGTGGCTCATGTCGGGACAAACGACGCCTCGGAACGTGGATCTGAAGAGATCCTGCGCTCCTTTAAGGAGATGCACTCGGAGGTGAAACGAGTCGAGGCAGAGTTTAAGGTCCCAATTAAATTAAGTATATGTAGTATTGTGCCGCGTTCAGACCGCGGAAGGCTCGTTTGGAGCCGCATTGAGGGTTTAAATGAGAGATTGCTGGGATTTTGCCGGGGAATCGGAGCGGACTTCGTTGATCTGAGGCCCGTCCTCTCATCGTGTCGGGTACCCCTTAATCGCTCCGGGGTCCATTATACTGCCGAGGCATCGCAGTTGGTAGCGCGTAGGTTACACGAACACGTGTCGAGGGTTTAGCATAGCTGGTAGGCAAGAGCGTAGGTCATATATTGGGAAAAATAAAGTAGAATCCAGCGCTTTTTGTCAATTCAGTTCAGGTAATGCCTCTCAAATCCCCAAAAATATTGAACAAACAAGCACTTGCGTTAAAACAACATATAACCCACGTAAATTTAATAAAATTGGTGCCTCTACATACATAACAGATAGCAATGCAAGTGAATGTAATGCTTTTGTCTCTGTTCACCACGAATCGTCTCAAAACAGTTTTGTTAGCGTACATAAAACCGAAAAACAAGAAGTTATTAGCCATATTAAAATTATAACATTAAATTGCCGTAGCATTAGAAACAAAATATCGGATATTGAACATATTTTTGTCAGTACAAACGCAGACATAGCAGTTGGAACAGAAAGTTGGCTCACGGGAGATATAGCAAACAATGAGGTTTTTCCAAACGGCTTCACAATTTACAGAAGGGACAGACCAAATAGGTTGGGTGGGGGAGTATTCATTGCAGTAAAGTCACATCTTAGTAGCCAACGATATGAATGCGACGTAGATGACATAGAAAGCGTTTGGTGCAACATTAAGGACTACAACGGCAGAAGCCTATACGTGTGTTCATTTTATAGACCCCCAGATTCTAACACAGATGTCCTACACAAGCTCGACGAACAAATATCCACTATCAGCAGCAGACAAAGCAACAGTATTACTATAATCGCTGGTGACACAAATCTACCGTCAATTGACTGGGAAAACTACTGCGTGGGAAAATCTGCCAAAAACAGAGATTCATGCCAAGAACTCCTTCATATATTCACAAAACACTCCTTAGAACAAATAGTTAAATCACCAACACGGGGCCAAAGCATACTAGACATCTTTGCGACTTCTATGCCCGAAATCATTACTAACATTGAAATAATAGACGGAATCAGTGACCATAAGGCTATTCTTGTGGAGTTAAAAACTAAGTTCGTCTAAATAAACAAAGAAAAGCGTAAAATATACCTATACAACAAGGCAAATTTTAACGGACTAAGAGAATATTTAAAGATAAAATTACCGGAATACAAGACAAAAACACTGACAACAAATACAGAGAACACTTGGAATTATTTCTTAAATATTTTACGCGAAGGAATAAAGACGTACATCCCGTCCAAACTCAAATGCGACAGTAAGGAACCTAGATGGTACAACGGGGAAGTCAGATCGGCATTAAGAAGGCAAAGAAAGCTACAGTCAAATTTTAAAAAGAGTTTAAAAAGTGACGATATAATTTATATGAATACAACCAAACAGCAACTAAAAGAATGTCGTAGTAAGACGAAAAGTATTATGCGCACAGCACTACACTCTTTTAAATCTAAAATGCTAAGCGAATATCTTGAGGAAAATCCAAAGTCATTCTGGTCCTATGTTAGGGAAATACAGGGTAAACGTCCCACTGTTCACTCTTTGAGGACGGAAAATGAGGAAATCATTACAGATAGCGTGAAAAAGGCAAATATGTTAAACCGATTTTTCCAGAGCGTCTACAACAAAAACACAAACGCACCAAACGATCCTCCACACCCACCCGGGGAACACATGAGCGATCTTACACTGACCAAGCAGGGAATAGTACATCTACTCCGTAGTATCAAAGCACACAAGGCACCTGGTCCGGAAGAAATACCTGCTAGAATATATAAGGAATTAGCTGACGACATTGCCCCATTTTTACATATTGTTTTTCTAAAATCGATAGAAGAAGGCTCAGTGCCTCGCGACTGGAAGCTAGCCCATATAACTCCCATCTATAAAGGCGGCGATAGGGATAAACCAACCAATTACCGACCCATTTCTTTAACATCGATCTCTTGTAAAATATTGGAACACGTTATTGTCACTAACATTATGAAATTTCTTGATAGTAGGAAAATACTAATCCACAACCAGCACGGATTTAGGAAAAGCAGATCTTGCGAAACACAACTTGGTCTCTTCATTCACGATATACTTAGATCGGGAGAAAACAACACCCAAGTCGATGCAGTATTCCTGGATTTCAAAAAAGCCTTCGACAAAGTCCCACACAATAAATTGTTACACAAACTTAAATACTATGGGATCAATGAGAAAATAATTAATTGGATTAGGGACTTCTTGTCAAACCGCAAACAAATAGTAGTCATAGATGGGTTGTGCTCAACGGAGAGAGATGTTACTTCGGGCGTCCCCCAGGGAAGTGTAATAGGGCCTCTTCTGTTCTTAATATACATAAATGACTTAAGCACACACGTTAGTAGCAATCTAAGGTTATTTGCTGACGACACGGTGATATACAGGGAAATAAGGAGCCAACTAGATCGCGAGCTACTCTCTAGAGACTTAGACAATATCTCGGGATGGTGCAATAAATGGGGATTAACACTTAATATAGATAAATGTGCAGTTTTGAAATTTTGGAATAAAGGAAGCGAGGAACAGGATATAAACTACAAAATAGAGGGTTCAGTATTGACTACGGCAAATCAAGTTAAATATTTGGGGGTTGTTCTAACACCACGCCTTTCATGGGGAGCACATATCAGGACAATATGCGGATCAGCTTTAAAGAAACTTGGCTTCATAAAACGGGTGGTGGGGAAATGTAATGAAAAAGTTAAAGAGAGGTGTTATTTTGCTCTAGTTAGACCTCATTTGGAATATGCCGCAAGTATTTGGGATCCGTGGGAGAAAATTTGGCAAAAAGAATTAGATAAAGTCCAGAGAAAATCCGCTAGATTTGTTAAAAATTGTTATGATAAAAACACAAGTGTGACAGGTCTCTTAGGGGATTTAGGCTGGGAACCACTTGAAGTGCGGAGAGAACAAGCGAGGCTTAGACTTTTAGAAAGGTTCAGAACAAACGAGTTTAAATATGACACTGAAGGAATTATAATGGCCCCACACTACTTAGGTAGATCAGACCACAAAGATAAACTAAGGGAGATAGATTCCAAGACAGATAGGTACAAATACTCATTCTTTCCCCGAACAATCAGTAATCATAATAGCAAGAAACCGAAGTCACTTTAGAAATATTAAAAACTTTGAATATACAAGTCGGAACAAAATTAAACACTATAGAGATGTTAGGTATACTTTCAGGTGCATGTGTATGTTAGTTGGTAGTTTGAGTGTTTGCATGTGTGTGGGGTGTAAGTGTTCATGCATGAATGTATGCCATGTTTTTTTTTATATATGATTTTGTCGTTATTGCATGCGATTTTTTTTTTATTATTTTTCTTTTCTAAATTATGGGTGGTGTCCTAGCACCCCCCGCCACACGCCCTTGCGGCGGCTTGCGGGGTATTGAGTAGATGTAGATGTAGATGAAATTTGATCCGCATGGCTCAGCACCGAGGTCTCGCAAATTATTCGTACTAATATATACATTGGTCGCTTGGATCATGCATATAAAAATCAAAAAATAGATGCCAGAGCTAGAAGACCTAAGGACTCCATTTCCCCCCGGACAATACGGGATAGACTCTGCAGGGTTATAGATGGCAAAAATTCCACTAGCCACCCTCAGCGTCTAAAAAATCATTAGTTGTATGTATTATGCATGCTCTTCCACTAACCTTATGCGTTTTGTTATAATCCATTCTTTCCGAATGACCACATTTGTGTTTATTTCATCTGTTTTTAAGTTTCCATTTCATTTCCTCGTCCCTCTCCGCGGGGGGAAATTCCTGCTACCAGCAACGTTGGGTCGAATTCGTTGCCTTTTACAGACTCTTTCGGGGTGGAGTGCTACGTGGTACATTTTCATGTGGTGGTGATGTTTAAATTTCTTGCTTGTTTGTCCTGGCTTCCGTGTTGTAGGATGGCTTCCGTGCTGCATCAAGGGGGTCAGTTTTTTAGTTTTTTTAGCGGTTAAGGCGTTTGCATCAGTATTGGATGAAGGGATTTTTGCATGGGTGTGTGCGCTGCTGTGGGTGTATCTTTGCGTGTTGTTTCTTTTGCATGTGGTATATTTCCTTTTTACAGTTGGTGACCAAACACCCCACGTCAATCGCCCTTGCGGGGTATTATATAGATATAGATGAAGTGTATGATTTTTACCGGACTGCGCATCCTAAGCGCCGTAGTGCCTTCGTACACACCGCCCGGTGGAGTAGGGGGCCTCGACGACTCGAATTTCCTACTCCGCAGAATCGAGAGGTGGAAGGGGGCGGAGGAACTAGCACGCGAGGATGCTTTTCTAATGGTACCCGCCCCCCCCGTTTTTATGTGAAGGACGTGGGGGCATGTGAGGGCATTAAATCATGGCACCACGGGGCCTGGTGGACAATATTCTACGGCCTGAAACACCGTGGAATGTTAATTGAAAATTTTTCCTTTTCAACTAACAAAATGATTAAAAGATGTAAATGCTGAAACCGAGGGGTGCGACGGAGGGTTTTCCCGTTTTCTAAGGGACTGCGGAACGAAAAATTTCAACATAATAAATGTTAAATTCAGCGCGTCGCGCCCACCAGAATGAATCCTCGCGTGCTAGGTCCTCCGGCCCCCTCCTCCCGCAATCAGTAGAGGAGGAACGTCGTGGCATTCGAGCCCGACTCCTCCCCTCCCCTTTTGCCCACGGGTGGCACGTGCCAAAGCGCTTCGGCGCGTAGGAGCGCAGTCCGCGAAAAATCATGCAGTTTGGTCCCCGATTTTTCTTCTTAGCCTTATGGCTAAGATCAAAGCGTAGTCCGGCCCACGGTGCGCTTCCAGGTCCCCTCCGGACCGGGCCGCTCTGCTTCCCCGCGGTTTGAGAAACCGCGGAACGAAACATTGCAAAATTTCAAAGTTTGCATTGAGCGCGTGATTCCCAGCTGCATAGTCCAGGTTGCGGCCGAGTTACGCGCTGAAGGCACTCAACCTCTTCTCGGTTTCTATGGCTGGTCTGGGCCAGTACGAGTGGAATCGGGAAGACATTTAAATTGTTTGGCGATTTGAGATGATGGTTTTTTGGTTGATATAATCTTTCACAAATACCTGCTGGAGTGAGGAGGTCAACAAAACCGATCGGGCGTAAAGCTCGAATAACTGTCGCTTGACCATCGTCGCGCCCGAAAATGAAACCGCGCGTAGTTCAAATCATCCGCCCTGCTCGGATACGTACGGGATTGACGGAGAGTTCCCCCGGGGGTCCTAAAGCGGCCGTGCGGCCTCGGTGCTCAAGCTACCGGTCCATTGCGGACTTGAAAGTGCACCGGGGGCCGGACCTCAATTTGATCTTAACCATAAGGCCAAGAAGAAGAAATGAGGGTGCCATAATGTATGAGTTTTTAATATAAATATTCATGGATTTAGGGTGGGAATCATTGGCTGAGAGACGTCTCAATGCAAGATTGAAATGATTGAATAAATTTGATCCGCATGGCTCAGCACCGAGGTCTCGCAAATTATTCGTACTAATATATACATTGGTCGCTTGGATCATGCATATAAAAATCAAGAAATAGATGCCAGAGCTAGAAGACTTAAGGACTCCATTTCCCCCCGGACAATACGGGATAGCAACTGCAGGGTTATAGATAGCAAAAATTCCACTAGGCACCCTCAGCGTCTAAAAAATCATTAGTTGTATGTATTATGCATGCTCTTTCACTAACCTTATGCGTTTTGTTATAATCCATTCTTTCCGAATGACCACATTTGTGTTTATTTCATCTGTTTTTAAGTTTCCATTTCATTTCCTCGTCCCTCTCCGCGGGGGGAAATTCCTGCTACCAGCAACGTTGGGTCCAATTCGTTGCCTTTTACAGACTCTTTCGGGGTGGAGTGCTACGTGGTACATTTTCATGTGGTAGTGATGTTTAAATTTCTTGCTTGTTTGTCCTGGCTTCCGTGTTGTAGGATGGCTTCCGTGCTGCATCAAGGGGGTCAGTTTTTTAGTTTTTTTGCGGTATAGGCGTTTGCATCAGTATTGAATGAAGGGATTTTTGCATGGGTGTGTGCGCTGCTGTGGGTGTATCTTTGCGTGTTGTTTCTTTTGCATGTGGTATATTACCTTTTTACAGTTTGTGACCAAACCCCCACGTCAATCGCCCTTGCGGGGTATTATATAGATATAGATGAAGTGTATGATTTTTACCGGACTGCGCATCCTAAGCGCCGTAGTGCCTTCGTACACACCACCCGGTGGAGTAGGGGGCCTCGACGACTCGAATTTCCTACTCCGCAGAATCGAGAGGTGGAAGGGGGCGGAGGAACTAGCACGCGAGGATGCTTTTCTAATGGTACCCGCCCCCCCCGTTTTTATGTGAAGGACGTGGGGGCATGTGAGGGCATTAAATCATGGCACCACGGGGCCTGGTGGACAATATTCTACGGCCTGAAACATCGTGGAATGTTAATTGAAAATTTTTCCTTTTCAACTAACAAAATGATTAAAAGATGTAAATGCTGAAACAGAGGGGTGCGACGGAGGGTTTTCCCGTTTTCTAAGGGACTGCGGAACGAAAAATTTCAACATAATAAATTTTAAATTCAGCGCGTCGCGCCCACCAGAATGAATCCTCGCGTGCTAGGTCCTCCGCCCCCCTCCTCCCGCAATCAGTAGAGGAGGAACGTCGTGGCATTCGAGCCCGACTCCTCCCCTCCCCTTTTACCCACGGGTGGCACGTGCCAAGGCGCTTCGGCGCGTAGGAGCGCCGTCCGCGAAAAATCATGCAGTTTGGTCCCCGATTCTTCTTCTTAGCCTTATGGCTAAGATCAAAGCGTAGTCCGGCCCACGGTGCGCTTCCAGGTCCCCTCCGGACCGGGCCGCTCTGCTTCCCCGCGGTCTGAGAAACCGCGGAACGAAACATTTCAAAATATCAAAGTTTGCATTGAGCGCGTGATTCCCAGCTGCACCGTGTGACTATATGTTTTATTTGGGATTGCCGCCCTTGTGGCGTATCCCAATAAGGGGTGTTTTCGACAAGCGACTTTACCTATTTGTTTTGCTAATCAACACTTCAGCATTTTGGTTTTAAAAATTAATTAATTTTAATAGGTATTTATTCAACTGTCTCGGCGTCTTGCCTTGGGTAGTGGTTGGTCACTGTCGTCTTCTGTAATTGCCCTTGGCCTTTTATGGACATCCCATTTCTTTGAAACTGTATTTTTGCCAATATTTCGGAGAATTTCGTCATCTTTTGTTTCATGTTTTTTGTAGAAATTGATTGCTTTGTTTTTAATGTATTTGTCGATTTCTACTATTCCGGCCGTTGAGTAAAGGTCCTTCTCAGGGTAGTTATTTGGTAAACGAAAGATCATTTTGAGGGTTTTCTTTTCAAATCCATTAAATTGTAATTTTGCTGTCACATTTGCCATTCCTGCCCATGCCGTACTGGCGTATGTGACAATGGGTCTTATGCATGCTGTGTATAATTTCAGTTTTAATTTCCTGTCTACATTTCCTGATCTGAGCAGGTATGAAAGGCCTGCTCTGCTACCAGCTGCTTTGAGAATTGTTTTTCTTATGTGTGGGACGAAATGCAACACTGTGTCTAAAGTAACTCCTAGGTATAGCGCCGTGTCTTTCCATTGGATTGGATTTCCCTCGATGTTTAAGGGATCTACGTAGTCTATTTTCCTTCGGGAGAAGATTACTGCTTGCGTCTTTAATGGATTTAGGTCGATCCTCCACTCTCTATACCATTTTGCGAGCTTGTTAACTGCATCTTGTAAGTATTTTGCTGCGTATTTAGCCTGAACACTTCGGCAGATAATGGCTGCATCATCAGCATAGAGAGCTAACATAGTATTCCCATTTTTTCCTATATTAGGGACATCTGCCGTAAATATATTTAAAAGGAACGGACCAAGGACTGATCCCTGTGGAACTCCCGCAGAGTTCATTCCTTCCCTGCTCAGGGCGTTGTCCCACCTTACTCGAAAGGTGCGGTCACTAAGATATGATTTTATTAATTTTATCTGCCAGCAGGTGAAACCCATCACAGACATCTTCCTAATCAGTCCTTTATGCCACACTCTGTCGAACGCTTTGGATATGTCCAAGAACGCCGCGGCAGAGTATGCTTTTCTATTAAAGCTGTCTGCGATGAATTCAACAACTCTATGCAGCTGTTGCTCCGTTCCTCTCCCCTCCCGAAAGCCAAATTGTTCCGGTGGGATGATTCCCTTGTCGTCCGTGGTTTTTTGGTATAATGGCAGGATTAATTTCTCCAAAATTTTTCCCAATCCGGAGAGTAGCGATAATGGTCTGTATTTGTCAGCAGTAAGTGGCCCCCTTCCGCCTTTTGGGATACACACTACTACTGATTTTTTCCATGGACTCGGGAAATGGCCTAGTCTAATGGATGAGTTTGCTATCTCTAGCATATATAATCCGGCAGCTCTGGGAATACGTTTGAGGATCTCGTTGGGTATTCTATCATTTCCAGTGGCTTTTCGAAGTGGTAGTTTTTTCAATACTGCCACTACCTCGTCAATTACAATTTCTGGAAACTCGTCATCTTCTCTGTAGTCTTCGGCACTGTCTTCTCCGTCGTCATCCAATCCATGAGGGGTTGTAAATACTCTTTCTAAATATGCTGCCATGTGATCAGCTTTCTCTTCGGCAGTAGTCAATTTCTTGTTTGGTGCTTTCAGAGCAGTTATCTTTTCTCTGCCTGAATTGCGGATTCTTTCTTCCCTGACCATTTTCCAAATGCTACCATCCTGCATATTAAATGAGGCCAGTTTGTCTTCCCACCTTTTTCTCCTTAGTTCTCTAATGTCGTCTCGCACATTGTGTTTTAATTTGTAGTAATCTCGCCTCAGATTATTGGTTCCAATGCGAATGTACCGCTTTCTGAGACGATTCCTCTCTCTAATCTTTTGTATTATTTCTGGCGGTAGAGAAAGGAAGTCTGGATTCCTCTTAGTCCCACAAGGAATTGCGTCTTCTATACCTTTCTTAATGACGGAGGTTATGGTTTCCGCCATTGCGTCAAGCTCGGTGGGAGTTTCTGGTTTCGGTATTGTGACTGGAAGTAAGTCGGCAACTCTTTTACGAAAAAGCTCCCAATTTGCTTTCCCGTAAATGAGTCTGTCAGTGGTTGGAACTGGCATCACTGGTCCTTTTCCTAATTGTAGGATGACAGGTAAATGGTCGCTAGGTAGCGCAATGGATGTAGTTGCTTTTGCTCTTAACGTGAGACCGTGAAGAATGGCGATATCTATCACATCTCCCACTCCATTCCTCATTGGTCTCGTACTGTTGTTTGGAGCTACTATTCTTGCCTTATTGTCACATGTCCAGGTTCTTAACGTCTTGCCCCTACAATTCTCAGTCCTACAATTCCATTGGGGACTTTTAGCGTTAAAGTCTCCCGCTGCAATTGTTGGTTCTCCAGAAAATATTTTTCTGAGGTCATCAGCATGCAATGTCTTTGAGGGCGGGAGGTAACAGCTATATATCTTACAGCCCGCCACTCTTATCCCCACTATTTCAATAGTCTTGGTATCAAGCGGTTCACTAAGATTGTATTGAGTTCCCTCTCTAATCATTATGGCAACACCGCCACCTTTCTTGCCGTTGTCATCACGATCTTTTCTGATTACTGTCCAATTAGGAATATTGATGTTTTCCTTGGGTGTTAAATGCGTTTCGCTCAGCAGGCAGATATTGCATTTCTTGTTATCTAGAAAATGTAACAATTCGTCAATTTTTCCTATTAATCCACCATTTACATTCCAAATGGTCACGGCCATTGAGGTATTTCGTAATGGTGTGTAATCCATTATGGGTTTGCGGGTAAGAGCCTCATTAATAGTGTTGTGATGGCGGACATTTGTGTCTGCATCATTCTGACTAATTCTGTTAGAGCCGCCATCATTGCTCTTAGTTCCTCGTTCCCTTTTTCTGTTTGCTGTGTATTGTGCTCGTTGTTTTTTCCTTCTGCATTTGAGGGAATCGTCGTTTCAAATCCCGCTGAAACAGGTCTTTCTCTATGTATATTTTCCGTTGTGGCTCTTGGAGTTCTATTCCATGCGTTTACTGTTGGTAAGGGTGCATCCTTATAAGTTGGCAGGGCCTTTGGTGTCTTGGCATTTTGGTAGGCCTTGACTTTTTCCTGTCTAAGGGGACAGGCATTCGCAAATGAGACATGATCTCCTCCACAGTTGCAGCAAGTGGCTTTATCATCCCTTGTCTTGGTGCAGTCTCGTCCTTCATGTGGCCCTGCGCACTTATAGCATCTAGGTGCAGCTGTGCATCCCTTAGAGCCGTGACCATATCTATTGCATCGATAACACATTTGGGGAGTGTCGTATCGGTACACTTTTAATTTAGCTTGATAATGGCAGATGGAATATATTTCGCCAATCCTGCTAGCTTTAAAGCCGTTCCCCATTTGTACCGTGACGGTATATATGTCGTCCCTTTTGCCTAGGGGCAGCGCTTTCAGGGCAGGTATTCCCTGTTCTTTTAAGTTTTCTACAATGTAATCCAGGTCCATTTTTGGGCTCAGTCAGTGAATAACATATTTCTGGATCTTATTTTCTTTTGTTGCCCAGGTGGAATATTGCGCACCTGACTTATCCAAGAAATCTTTAATTTTTATGTAGTCGGCCTCGTTAGTCAATTGAAGGCGACAGCCTTCCTTCACTTTTCTTAGATAAAACATCTGGTCCCTTGCCTGGTCCTTGATTGCTTTTACAAAGGCAGCTTGATCTTTTACTTCGTATATGATAATGGGTGGCGGACGTTTCCCTTTTTTAGGTGCACCACTTGGTGAATTGTTTCCTTCGGGCAATCTTCGGACACCATCTTGGCATTGTCCTATTAGTGGGTCGTATCGGTTGTTAACCTCTATTGAGTTTGGCGAAGTCTTGATAGTGTTGCTTCTCTTCCGTTTGTTTTTGCTCTCTGCAACAGTGATGAATATTCCACCCTCCTCCGTGTTGGTATCCATGTCCTCCTGTCCTTGCCTGTAACCCGTAAGATCAGCATCATCAATAATCTGATTTCTATTTGGCGGAGTCTCAGGTCGTAAATCCTGTCTTGTCTCTCTTCTAAAGAGAACAGACGATATTGCCGGTGGTAAGGGTATGTGCCTTTTTTCTGGCACATTGATTTCTTCCGTAGCCAGGGTTGTGGCCGCCTCTTTCTTCTTAGCGGTCGAGCGAATCATCTCCAGAGAGATATTCGCTCCCGCCTGATCTATCTCTTCTGTTTTCTCTTTTCACCTACGCTCTATCCTACTCTCTAAGATCCGGATAGAAAAGAGGTCCCAAAAGCAATCCCACCGATCCGACTGCAAGCAGTGCGGGCACAGTGGGTCTTTGCCCCGGTTCCCCCCACTATTCCGGGCCCTAATTCCCAGCTGCATAGTCCAGGTTGCGGCCGAGTTACGCGCTGAAGGCACTCAACCTCTTCTCGGTTTCTATGGCTGGTCTGGGCCAGTACGAGTGGAATCGGGAAGACATTTAAATTGTTTGGCGATTTGAGATGATGGTTTTTTGGTTGATATAATCTTTCACAAATACCTGCTGGAGTGAGGAGGTCAACAAAACCGATCGGGCGTAAAGCTCGAATAACTGTCGCTTGACCATCGTCGCGGCCGAAAATGAAACCGCGCGTAGTTCAAATCATCCGCCCTGCTCGGATACGTACGGGATTGACGGAGAGTTCTCCCGGGGGTCCTAAAGCGGCCGTGCGGCCTCGGTGCTCAAGCTACCGGTCCATTGCAGACTTGAAAGTGCACCGGGGGCCGGACCTCAATTTGAGCTTAACCATAAGGCCGAGAAGAAGAAATGAGGGTGCCATAATGTATGAGTTTTTATATAAATATTCATGGATTTAGGGTGGGAATCCTTGGCTGAAAGACGTCTCAATGCAAGATTGAAACGATTGAATAAATTTGATCCGCATGGCTCAGCACCGAGGTCTCGCAAATTATTCGTACTAATATATACATTGGTCGCTTGGATCATGCATATAAAAATCAAGAAATAGATGCCAGAGCTAGAAGACTTAAGGACTCCATTTCCCCCCGGACAATACAGGATAGCAACTGCAGGGTTATAGATAGCAAAAATTCCACTAGCCACCCTCAGCGTCTAAAAAATCATTAGTTGTATGTATTATGCATGCTCTTCCACTAACCTTATGCGTTTTGTTATAATCCATTCTTTCCGAATGACCACATTTGTGTTTATTTCATCTGTTTTTAAGTTTCCATTTCATTTCCTCGTCCCTCTCCGCGGGGGGAAATTCCTGCTACCAGCAACGTTGGGTCGAATTCGTTGCCTTTTACAGACTCTTTCGGGGTGGAGTGCTACTTGGTACATTTTCATGTGGTAGTGATGTTTAAATTTCTTGCTTGTTTGTCCTGGCTTCCGTGTTGTAGGATGGCTTCCGTGCTGCATCAAGGGGGTCAGTTTTTTAGTTTTTTTGCGGTATAGGCGTTTGCATCAGTATTGGATGAAGGGATTTTTGCATGGGTGTGTGCGCTGCTGTGGGTGTATCTTTGCGTGTTGTTTCTTTTGCATGTGGTATATTTCCTTTTTACAGTTGGTGACCAAACACCCCACGTCAATCGCCCTTGCGGGGTATTATATAGATATAGATGAAGTGTATGATTTTTACCGGACTGCGCATCCTAAGCGCCGTAGTGCCTTCGTACACACCGCCCGGTGGAGTAGGGGGCCTCGACGACTCGAATTTCCTACTCCGCAGAATCGAGAGGTGAAAGGGGGCGGAGGAACTAGCACGCGAGGATGCTTTTCTAATGGTACCCGCCCCCCCCGTTTTTATGTGAAGGACGTGGGGGCATTAAATCATGGCACCACGGGGCCTGGTGGACAATATTCTACGGCCTGAAACACCGTGGAATGTTAATTGAAAATTTTTCCTTTTCAACTAACAAAATGATTAAAAGATGTAAATGCGGAAACAGAGGGGTGCGACGGAGGGTTTTCCCGTTTTCTAAGGGACTGCGGAACGAAAAATTTCAACATAATAAATTTTAAATTCAGCGCGTCGCGCCCACCAGAATGAATCCTCGCGTGCTAGGTCCTCCGCCCCCCTCCTCCCGCAATCAGTAGAGGAGGAACGTCGTGGCATTCGAGCCCGACTCCTACCCTCCCCTTTTACCCACGGGTGGCACGTGCCAAGGCGCTTCGGCGCGTAGGAGCGCCGTCCGCGAAAAATCATACAGTTTGGTCCCCCGATTCATCTTCATAGCCTTATGGCTAAGATCGAAGTGTAGTCCGGCCCACGGTGCGCTTCAAGGTCCCCTCCGGACCGGGCCGCTCTGCTTCCCCGCGATCTGAGAAACCTCCGAACGAAACATTTCAAAATTTCAAGGTTTGCATTGAGCGCGTGATTCCCAGCTGCATAGTCCAGGTGGCGGCCGATTTACCCGCTGAAGGCACTCAACAACTTTTCGGTTTCTATGGCTGGTCTGGGCCAGTACGAGTGGAATCGGGAAGACATTTAAATTGTTTGGCGATTTGTGATGATGGTTTTTTGGTTGATATAATCTTTAACAAATACCTGCTGGAGTGAGGAGGTCAACAAAACCGATCGGGCGTAAAGCTCGAATAACTGTCGCTTGACCATATTCGCGGCCGAAAATGAAACCGCGCGTAGTTCAAATCATCCGCCCTGCTCGGATACGTACGGGATTGACGGAGAGTTCCCCCGGGGGTCCTAAGGCGGCCGTGCGGCCACGTTGCTCAAGCTACCGGTCCATGGCGGACTTACAAGTGCACCGGGGGCCGGACCTCAATTTGATCTTAGCCATAAGGCCGAGAAGAAGAAATGAGGGAGCCATTATGTATGAGTTTTCGTCGAAATATTCATGGATTAAGGGTTGGAATCAATGGCTGAAAGACGACTCAATGCAAGATTGAAATTATTGAATAAATTTGATCCGCATGTCTCAGAACCGGGGTCCCGTAAATTATTCGTACTAATATATACATTGGTTGCTTGGATCATGCATATAAAATTCGGGAAATAGATGCCAGAGCTAGAAGACTTAAGGACATCTTCTCCCCCCGGTCAATACGGGATAGCAACTGACGGGTTATAGATAGGAGAAATTCCACTAGCCACCCTCAGCGTATAAAAAATCATTAGTTGTATTTATATTGCATGCTCTTCCACTAACCTTATGCGTTTTGTTATAATGCATTCTTTCCGAATGACCACATTTGTGTTTATTTCATCTGTTTTTAAGTTTCCATTTCATTTCCTCGTCCCTCTCCGCGGGGGGAAATTCCTGCTACCAGCAACGTTGGGTCGAATTCGTTGCCTTTTACAGACTCTTTCGGGGTGGAGTGCTACGTGGTACATTTTCATGTGGTAGTGATGTTTAAATTTCTTGCTTGTTTGTCCTGGCTTCCGTGTTGTAGGATGGCTTCCGTGCTGCATCAAGGGGGTCAGTTTTTTAGTTTTTTTGCGGTATAGGCGTTTGCATCAGTATTGGATGAAGGGATTTTTGCATGGGTGTGTGCGCTGCTGTGGGTGTATCTTTGCGTGTTGTTTCTTTTGCATGTGGTATATTTCCTTTTTACAGTTGGTGACCAAACACCCCACGTCAATCGCCCTTGCGGCTGCTTGCGGGGTATTATATAGATATAGATGAAGTGTATGATTTTTACCGGACTGCGCATCCTAAGCGCCGTAGTGCCTTCGTACACACCGCCCGGTGGAGTAGGGGGCCTCGACGACTCGAATTTCCTACTCCGCAGAATCGAGAGGTGGAAGGGGGCGGAGGAACTAGCACGCGAGGATGCTTTTCTAATGGTACCCGCCCCCCCCCGTTTTTATGTGAAGGACGTGGGGGCATGTGAGGGCATTAAATCATGGCACCACGGGGCCTGGTGGACAAACACTGATTAGAGAGAGATTAGACGATTAGAGATTAGAGAGAGAGACAGGACGGGGTTTTCAAATAACACATTCGTCAACTTCAAGAAAACCACAAGAACGCTCCAGCCAGACAATCAACGGGTGGTATAGCCCAGGTTGCAAGGCACCCGAGAGGAGTGGCTAACCCAGCTCCACTTTCTTACTCGAGGGTGGCGCTCTGCGCCTCATCATTAAATCGGTCGTCTCATTTCGGCTATCCGGCAAAGCGCCCCCTGGGTGCATTGCACTTGCCGGTGAACCGGGTGGGTCCCCACGCTAGGGTTCCCCTTAAAAAATAGCGATACACAAAAGGTATACACATATACGCCATTGCATGTCAATTGTAAAAACGCCATAGCCCAGGGTGGGCTATCGTACCATTTCGGAGCAACATCGCGCTCCGAAAATCACAGCGAAATGGCCGATTCGTCCAACAAAGCAAGTACTGCCAACGATATAAACAACCTTATTCCAGCGCCACCTCCCTTGCCGTTGCAAGGAATGTTTAAACAAGTATACACATTTAGTGCACGGGCGAAAGAGGACCCGCGAAAGGAGAAAAATCACGAAAAAGGTAAACCTGGCCCGGCCGGTCAGGCCCAGAGGCAAGCAATTGCACAGACAGAAGCTCTTGACAGCACTAAATTCTCTCGCAAACACAATAGCGACATAGCTTCGCCATCCCCGGCGACAGCCGCAGCCATTGCCGCCCTTCAAAAGCAGCAAAAGGTCAATAAACATCAAGAAAAGGTCAATTTAGTAGGTACCTCTGAAACAGCCATGGAAGCGAGGAACACGGCCAATAACAATAGCAACAACCATTTGACAACGTCCACCTCTTCAGCAACGACCACTGTTGCCCTCCCTCTCGCCGAACCGCTTAACAAAGGCCCTCAAGCACAAACACCGCATGGTCAAAGAGACGACGGCTTCACTGTCGTCTCCAGGAAAAAAGGTACCCCGCTTAAGAGGCGAAGAATTTTAGACTCCCCAGATATCGCTCATCCAAATAGGTTTTCACCCATTGAGTCATCGGCTGAGGTGATGGAGACTCAGCCATCCGTACCTAAATCACCCAAAATCCCGGCCATAACCGTCCATAATGTGAAAGGGTGGGTTGAATTGGCTAAGGAGTTGACGGCGAATCTTCTCTCGCCGCCCAAATGTATCCTCAAGGGACCAAACACCGTGGCAATAACTTGTGCCAACACTGAGGATTATGTTAAAACTAAACACATTCTTAAAACTAGGGACCTAGAGTATACGTCTTACCAGCTTCCAGCCGATAGGCTGAACGAATATTGTGTAAAAAAACCTGGTAGGCGACGTAAATGCAAAGGAATTAGAGCTAGAATTACACCGAATGGGTTATAAAGTAAAAAGCGTAGTACAACTGACCACCACTAAACCTACCTACGAGGACAGGATGAAAGGGAAAACAACTGGCATCAAGCGATTGGTGCCAGTTTATCACGTCATCTTAACAAATGACCCCCAACCAGGGGACCTTCTCAAAACTGAATACTTGTTGACCATGCGGGTGAATATATCTAAATTCACCAAACCTAAGGGCGTTGTACAGTGCCACAAATGCCAGGGCTTCGGACATACAAAAAATTATTGTAACATTCGGCCCCGTTGCGTTAAGTGTGCCGGTCCACACTTAACATCCGAATGTGAAAAGAAAGATCGCAGTACGCCCGCGCGATGCGTAAACTGCACAATGGAGCACCCCGCCAATTATCGCGGATGTCCCGTTTTTAAATGGGAAAATCAACGAAAATTGGCGAGAGAAAAGCGCGACACAATTTCCCGAGGACCAGCCCAAGGGAAAACATATATACCTGCCCCGGCTCCTGACAAGAATGCTTGGGCTCCTAGAGCTCAAGGTCCTTTGCAGGACCAATCATCTTTTACCGCCACCAACCCATTTCCCTCTCTCCCCCCTCCTAGGATCCCTCCTCCCCATGTTATCAACCCACTTCTGCCCGGCGGCGCTATTTCACTTTCCTCTTCTTCCTCTTTAAATCACCTACCAAACCTTCCGGCTTCAAATTCCGCACACAATGAACAGTCACTGTTTGGATACTTTATGTCCATGCATCACCAGTTAAGTCTCTTAAAGACAAAAACGGAGAAGAAAATCTTTATGCTCCAACAATTATGCGAGTTGCACGAGCTTAATGACTAGTAAGCTCCGTAACATTTGCCTTCTCAGTTGGAATTGCAACGGCATACTCGGCCGCCAACGGGAACTCAAAAATTTTATAAGCTCTGGCAATTTCGATGTAGTCGCCCTTCAGGAGACGCATCTGACACCCAGTCACAGATTCCACTTGCCCAACTATACCACATATCGGCGAGACCGTCCCACCGCTCGCGGTGGTGGCGTGCTCATCGCAGTAAAATCCTCTATTAAACACAAAGCACTGAAAGGATACGCCCTTAGTACATTAGAATGCGTCGGAATACGACTCCCAACTCCCATAGGTGACCTTGACATCTATTAAGCTTACCAACCTAGTGGTAAAACTATTCTTCCTGACGAAATTCGTCCCTTATTCCCGACTGACAGTCGCGTCGTAGCCATCGGCGATTGGAATTCAAAACATACGGAATGGGGGTGCCGGTCCGCGAATACTAATGGCCGGCGTTTGCATAACATTGTTAATTCCATCATGGTAGACGTCGAAGTGCCACTAGCGGCAACGCACATTGACAGCCGTGGTGGTGAAGACATCCTGGATTTCTGCCTAACGAAAAATCTGCCTTACATAACGACTCCAACTGTACTTTCCGATCTCTCCAGTGATCATTACCCGATTAAAACCGACATTGCGACTGTCCCTTATGAGCAGCCTCCTTCCCTTCCTTCAAAGACGAACTGGAAACAGTTCGCCTCCATAGCAGAAGACGCCTTTTCCTCAATCACAATCCCACACTCCTCAGCCCGGCAGGACATTGACGCTCATGTCTTGGCCATAACCGAGGCAATGCGTGACGCGCATGCACTGGCATCGCTCCCGTACCCTCATCCCCCTCCTCCTTCAAACGCCCTACCCGACGACATCCTGCTACTCATAAAACAGCGCAACAAGGCCCGCAGACAATGGGCGCGAACCAGGGATGGCGCCTATAAACGGCGTTATAACTTTTTCGCGTCCTGCGTCAAACGCGAGATCAGAAATCGGTTTAATGACCAATGGAGAGACAAACTCGACAACCTTTCCTTCGACGACGGATCCCTTTGGAAGGTTGCTAAGCAACTGACCAAAAAAGGCCGTCCAGACCAGCCCATCAGGCATAACGACAACCTGTACTTCGACGCCAATGACAAGGCAGAAATCCTAGCCAACGCGTTCCAGGAAACCATGACTCTTAAAACCGACTGGCCAAGGACGCGGGAGGACGAAGAAGCCGAGGCTGCTGTAAGTAGCTTAGGTCTCCTTCCGACTCCTCCATTCCAGCCGGTCACTGAGACGGAGCTTAGAATGACAATAAAGTACTTAAACCCGAAAAAAGCCCCGGGTATTGATGACATCTCAAACAGGCATTTGAAGAACGCGCCACTGCCGGCCGTTCGTCACCTACTGGGCTTATTTAATAACTGTCTTTCCTCTTGCTACTTTCCAGATTCCTGGAAAATAGCAAAAGTGTGCCTGCTTCCCAAGCCAGGCAAAGACCCGACAATTCCTTTAAACCGTAGACCTATTTCCTTACTTTCATCTATCTCTAAGCTGTTTGAATCAATTTTAAAAGCCCGTCTAGACCTCTTCCTACGGACCAATGACGTAATACGACCGGAACAAATGGGATTCCGGGAAGGACATTCCACCTCCCTGCAGATACTCAGACTAGCAGAGTATATCAGCCACGGCATGCAGAACAACCAACACACTGCAGTGTTGTTCTTGGATGTGGCCAAGGCATTCGACCAAGTCTGGCATGATGGATTGATACTTAAATTATTTAAAATCGGGGTTCCATTACATCTCATCAAGATGTTCCATAGTTTTCTCGTTTCACGAGCTATACATGTCGCCGAAAACGGAGCTCTATCAACCGGGAAACAGATAAATTGTGGCGTCCCGCAGGGCGCCATATTATCTCCTACTCTCTTCAACTGCTATGTCAACGATCTTCCTTCTTCTCCACAAACTCAAACTTTCATGTTCGCCGACGATACTGCTATCGCGGCAAGATCTTGGAGCGGCACATGTGCCTTCCGAAAGATACAAAACCACCTCTCTTTACTTGAAAAGTGGACCGTCGACTCGAAAGTAACAATGAACGCTGAGAAAAGTGTTGTTGTCGACTTTCGGAGGAGACGAAGCTATTTCCCAAAAAAACCTCTAACCTTTCAATCCGTGCGTATTCCGACGAAATTGTCACACAAATTCTTAGGGATACACTTCGACTACAGACTGACATGGGCCACGCACGTGCAGCATGCCTTACACAACGCTCAGGGCACAAGAGCACTTCTGTCTCCACTCTTGTGCTCCAAATCGCGCCTCACGCACCGAACCAAGATTAGACTGTACCTTTCGTATATCCGTCCCAGGATGCTGTACGGCTGCGAAATTTTCGGGAACGCGACAAAAACAGACAGAATACGCTTAGAAACATTCCAAAATACAATACTTCGCTACCTCACAAACCAGAGTAAACTCGTCCCAATACATGAGATCAGAAACGCACACAAAATACCTAAAATATACGACTTCATTCGAGCGCAAGCTGAACGACTCGAGAGGTCCCTTCCACAAAACACGCTTACAAAGAACATATGGGATTACTCCCTTCATAGAAAACGCCATCCGAGCTACAGACTGCCAAAAGAAATTCTATTTCGGTAACATTACCGAATTCTTTTCTATGACTTTCTTTTTCTATAGATGTGTCAAAAATTATAAATGTATTTCAGCTAGAGTTAAGGTTTTATGCTTAAGGCATTGTGTAACTGCCAATTTGCTTTAATTGTATGTAAAAAAAAAAGGACTTTGAAAAGAAAAGATAAGAAATTTATAAAAAAATAAAAAATAAAAAAAAGGACAAAAAGAAAATTATATATATATATCCAAAGAAAAAAAAAATATATATATATATATTAAAAAAAAACAACAAAAGAGAAAAAAAAATAAAATTAATATCTTATATAGAATTTAATTAGACCAGAATCTAATATTAATTTTAGTTTTTAGATTGATAAATGTTTTTCCGTCCTGTTGACGTGTTTTTGGGCAAAATGTCTCGGCCCTTAGAATTAAGCTAATTTTAGTCCTTCCTTTAAGATAAGGCCAATTGCCAACCCACTAGAGGTCTTTCTTTCAATTTCTCCTTCACTAACACTGGAAAGGTACACGTTCGTCATTTACACATTCAATCGCCATTTATTTCCCTGTGCAAACTGCACATACACTAACGCTGAAGGGGTGGACGTTGTCACACCGAAGCAGCGCATAAAATGAGGGCAAAATGCCCAGTCATTAGGGGATCTGGTCTGGTCTGGTCCTGGTGGACAATATACTACGGCCTGAAACACCGTGGAATGTTAATTGAAAATTTTTCCTTTTCAACTAACAAAATGATTAAAAGATGTAAATGCGGAAACAGAGGGGTGCGACGGAGGGTTTTCCCGTTTTCTAAGGGACTGCGGAACGAAAAATTTCAACATAATAAATTTTAAATTCAGCGCGTCGCGCCCACCAGAATGAATCCTCGCGTGCTAGGTCCTCCGCCCCCCTCCTCCCGCAATCAGTAGAGGAGGAACGTCGTGGCATTCGAGCCCGACTCCTACCCTCCCCTTTTACCCACGGGTGGCACGTGCCAAGGCGCTTCGGCGCGTAGGAGCGCCGTCCGCGAAAAATCATACAGTTTGGTCCCCCGATTCATCTTCATAGCCTTATGGCTAAGATCGAAGTGTAGTCCGGCCCACGGTGCGCTTCGAGGTCCCCTCCGGACCGGGCCGCTCTGCTTCCCCGCGATCTGAGAAACCTCCGAACGAAACATTTCAAAATTTCAAGGTTTGCATTGAGCGCGTGATTCCCAGCTGCATAGTCCAGGTGGCGGCCGATTTACCCGCTGAAGGCACTCAACAACTTTTCGGTTTCTATGGCTGGTCTGGGCCAGTACGAGTGGAATCGGGAAGACATTTAAATTGTTTGGCGATTTGTGATGATGGTTTTTTGGTTGATATAATCTTTAACAAATACCTGCTGGAGTGAGGAGGTCAACAAAACCGATCGGGCGTAAAGCTCGAATAACTGTCGCTTGACCATATTCGCGGCCGAAAATGAAACCGCGCGTAGTTCAAATCATCCGCCCTGCTCGGATACGTACGGGATTGACGGAGAGTTCCCCCGGGGGTCCTAAGGCGGCCGTGCGGCCACGTTGCTCAAGCTACCGGTCCATGGCGGACTTACAAGTGCACCGGGGGCCGGACCTCAATTTGATCTTAGCCATAAGGCCGAGAAGAAGAAATGAGGGAGCCATTATGTATGAGTTTTCGTCGAAATATTCATGGATTAAGGGTTGGAATCAATGGCTGAAAGACGACTCAATGCAAGATTGAAATTATTGAATAAATTTGATCCGCATGTCTCAGAACCGGGGTCCCGTAAATTATTCGTACTAATATATACATTGGTTGCTTGGATCATGCATATAAAATTCGGGAAATAGATGCCAGAGCTAGAAGACTTAAGGACATCTTCTCCCCCCGGTCAATACGGGATAGCAACTGACGGGTTATAGATAGGAGAAATTCCACTAGCCACCCTCAGCGTATAAAAAATCATTAGTTGTATTTATATTGCATGCTCTTCCACTAACCTTATGCGTTTTGTTATAATGCATTCTTTCCGAATGACCACATTTGTGTTTATTTCATCTGTTTTTAAGTTTCCATTTCATTTCCTCGTCCCTCTCCGCGGGGGGAAATTCCTGCTACCAGCAACGTTGGGTCGAATTCGTTGCCTTTTACAGACTCTTTCGGGGTGGAGTGCTACGTGGTACATTTTCATGTGGTAGTGATGTTTAAATTTCTTGCTTGTTTGTCCTGGCTTCCGTGTTGTAGGATGGCTTCCGTGCTGCATCAAGGGGGTCAGTTTTTTAGTTTTTTTGCGGTATAGGCGTTTGCATCAGTATTGGATGAAGGGATTTTTGCATGGGTGTGTGCGCTGCTGTGGGTGTATCTTTGCGTGTTGTTTCTTTTGCATGTGGTATATTTCCTTTTTACAGTTGGTGACCAAACACCCCACGTCAATCGCCCTTGCGGCTGCTTGCGGGGTATTATATAGATATAGATGAAGTGTATGATTTTTACCGGACTGCGCATCCTAAGCGCCGTAGTGCCTTCGTACACACCGCCCGGTGGAGTAGGGGGCCTCGACGACTCGAATTTCCTACTCCGCAGAATCGAGAGGTGGAAGGGGGCGGAGGAACTAGCACGCGAGGATGCTTTTCTAATGGTACCCGCCCCCCCCCGTTTTTATGTGAAGGACGTGGGGGCATGTGAGGGCATTAAATCATGGCACCACGGGGCCTGGTGGACAAACACTGATTAGAGAGAGATTAGACGATTAGAGATTAGAGAGAGAGACAGGACGGGGTTTTCAAATAACACATTCGTCAACTTCAAGAAAACCACAAGAACGCTCCAGCCAGACAATCAACGGGTGGTATAGCCCAGGTTGCAAGGCACCCGAGAGGAGTGGCTAACCCAGCTCCACTTTCTTACTCGAGGGTGGCGCTCTGCGCCTCATCATTAAATCGGTCGTCTCATTTCGGCTATCCGGCAAAGCGCCCCCTGGGTGCATTGCACTTGCCGGTGAACCGGGTGGGTCCCCACGCTAGGGTTCCCCTTAAAAAATAGCGATACACAAAAGGTATACACATATACGCCATTGCATGTCAATTGTAAAAACGCCATAGCCCAGGGTGGGCTATCGTACCATTTCGGAGCAACATCGCGCTCCGAAAATCACAGCGAAATGGCCGATTCGTCCAACAAAGCAAGTACTGCCAACGATATAAACAACCTTATTCCAGCGCCACCTCCCTTGCCGTTGCAAGGAATGTTTAAACAAGTATACACATTTAGTGCACGGGCGAAAGAGGACCCGCGAAAGGAGAAAAATCACGAAAAAGGTAAACCTGGCCCGGCCGGTCAGGCCCAGAGGCAAGCAATTGCACAGACAGAAGCTCTTGACAGCACTAAATTCTCTCGCAAACACAATAGCGACATAGCTTCGCCATCCCCGGCGACAGCCGCAGCCATTGCCGCCCTTCAAAAGCAGCAAAAGGTCAATAAACATCAAGAAAAGGTCAATTTAGTAGGTACCTCTGAAACAGCCATGGAAGCGAGGAACACGGCCAATAACAATAGCAACAACCATTTGACAACGTCCACCTCTTCAGCAACGACCACTGTTGCCCTCCCTCTCGCCGAACCGCTTAACAAAGGCCCTCAAGCACAAACACCGCATGGTCAAAGAGACGACGGCTTCACTGTCGTCTCCAGGAAAAAAGGTACCCCGCTTAAGAGGCGAAGAATTTTAGACTCCCCAGATATCGCTCATCCAAATAGGTTTTCACCCATTGAGTCATCGGCTGAGGTGATGGAGACTCAGCCATCCGTACCTAAATCACCCAAAATCCCGGCCATAACCGTCCATAATGTGAAAGGGTGGGTTGAATTGGCTAAGGAGTTGACGGCGAATCTTCTCTCGCCGCCCAAATGTATCCTCAAGGGACCAAACACCGTGGCAATAACTTGTGCCAACACTGAGGATTATGTTAAAACTAAACACATTCTTAAAACTAGGGACCTAGAGTATACGTCTTACCAGCTTCCAGCCGATAGGCTGAACGAATATTGTGTAAAAAAACCTGGTAGGCGACGTAAATGCAAAGGAATTAGAGCTAGAATTACACCGAATGGGTTATAAAGTAAAAAGCGTAGTACAACTGACCACCACTAAACCTACCTACGAGGACAGGATGAAAGGGAAAACAACTGGCATCAAGCGATTGGTGCCAGTTTATCACGTCATCTTAACAAATGACCCCCAACCAGGGGACCTTCTCAAAACTGAATACTTGTTGACCATGCGGGTGAATATATCTAAATTCACCAAACCTAAGGGCGTTGTACAGTGCCACAAATGCCAGGGCTTCGGACATACAAAAAATTATTGTAACATTCGGCCCCGTTGCGTTAAGTGTGCCGGTCCACACTTAACATCCGAATGTGAAAAGAAAGATCGCAGTACGCCCGCGCGATGCGTAAACTGCACAATGGAGCACCCCGCCAATTATCGCGGATGTCCCGTTTTTAAATGGGAAAATCAACGAAAATTGGCGAGAGAAAAGCGCGACACAATTTCCCGAGGACCAGCCCAAGGGAAAACATATATACCTGCCCCGGCTCCTGACAAGAATGCTTGGGCTCCTAGAGCTCAAGGTCCTTTGCAGGACCAATCATCTTTTACCGCCACCAACCCATTTCCCTCTCTCCCCCCTCCTAGGATCCCTCCTCCCCATGTTATCAACCCACTTCTGCCCGGCGGCGCTATTTCACTTTCCTCTTCTTCCTCTTTAAATCACCTACCAAACCTTCCGGCTTCAAATTCCGCACACAATGAACAGTCACTGTTTGGATACTTTATGTCCATGCATCACCAGTTAAGTCTCTTAAAGACAAAAACGGAGAAGAAAATCTTTATGCTCCAACAATTATGCGAGTTGCACGAGCTTAATGACTAGTAAGCTCCGTAACATTTGCCTTCTCAGTTGGAATTGCAACGGCATACTCGGCCGCCAACGGGAACTCAAAAATTTTATAAGCTCTGGCAATTTCGATGTAGTCGCCCTTCAGGAGACGCATCTGACACCCAGTCACAGATTCCACTTGCCCAACTATACCACATATCGGCGAGACCGTCCCACCGCTCGCGGTGGTGGCGTGCTCATCGCAGTAAAATCCTCTATTAAACACAAAGCACTGAAAGGATACGCCCTTAGTACATTAGAATGCGTCGGAATACGACTCCCAACTCCCATAGGTGACCTTGACATCTATTAAGCTTACCAACCTAGTGGTAAAACTATTCTTCCTGACGAAATTCGTCCCTTATTCCCGACTGACAGTCGCGTCGTAGCCATCGGCGATTGGAATTCAAAACATACGGAATGGGGGTGCCGGTCCGCGAATACTAATGGCCGGCGTTTGCATAACATTGTTAATTCCATCATGGTAGACGTCGAAGTGCCACTAGCGGCAACGCACATTGACAGCCGTGGTGGTGAAGACATCCTGGATTTCTGCCTAACGAAAAATCTGCCTTACATAACGACTCCAACTGTACTTTCCGATCTCTCCAGTGATCATTACCCGATTAAAACCGACATTGCGACTGTCCCTTATGAGCAGCCTCCTTCCCTTCCTTCAAAGACGAACTGGAAACAGTTCGCCTCCATAGCAGAAGACGCCTTTTCCTCAATCACAATCCCACACTCCTCAGCCCGGCAGGACATTGACGCTCATGTCTTGGCCATAACCGAGGCAATGCGTGACGCGCATGCACTGGCATCGCTCCCGTACCCTCATCCCCCTCCTCCTTCAAACGCCCTACCCGACGACATCCTGCTACTCATAAAACAGCGCAACAAGGCCCGCAGACAATGGGCGCGAACCAGGGATGGCGCCTATAAACGGCGTTATAACTTTTTCGCGTCCTGCGTCAAACGCGAGATCAGAAATCGGTTTAATGACCAATGGAGAGACAAACTCGACAACCTTTCCTTCGACGACGGATCCCTTTGGAAGGTTGCTAAGCAACTGACCAAAAAAGGCCGTCCAGACCAGCCCATCAGGCATAACGACAACCTGTACTTCGACGCCAATGACAAGGCAGAAATCCTAGCCAACGCGTTCCAGGAAACCATGACTCTTAAAACCGACTGGCCAAGGACGCGGGAGGACGAAGAAGCCGAGGCTGCTGTAAGTAGCTTAGGTCTCCTTCCGACTCCTCCATTCCAGCCGGTCACTGAGACGGAGCTTAGAATGACAATAAAGTACTTAAACCCGAAAAAAGCCCCGGGTATTGATGACATCTCAAACAGGCATTTGAAGAACGCGCCACTGCCGGCCGTTCGTCACCTACTGGGCTTATTTAATAACTGTCTTTCCTCTTGCTACTTTCCAGATTCCTGGAAAATAGCAAAAGTGTGCCTGCTTCCCAAGCCAGGCAAAGACCCGACAATTCCTTTAAACCGTAGACCTATTTCCTTACTTTCATCTATCTCTAAGCTGTTTGAATCAATTTTAAAAGCCCGTCTAGACCTCTTCCTACGGACCAATGACGTAATACGACCGGAACAAATGGGATTCCGGGAAGGACATTCCACCTCCCTGCAGATACTCAGACTAGCAGAGTATATCAGCCACGGCATGCAGAACAACCAACACACTGCAGTGTTGTTCTTGGATGTGGCCAAGGCATTCGACCAAGTCTGGCATGATGGATTGATACTTAAATTATTTAAAATCGGGGTTCCATTACATCTCATCAAGATGTTCCATAGTTTTCTCGTTTCACGAGCTATACATGTCGCCGAAAACGGAGCTCTATCAACCGGGAAACAGATAAATTGTGGCGTCCCGCAGGGCGCCATATTATCTCCTACTCTCTTCAACTGCTATGTCAACGATCTTCCTTCTTCTCCACAAACTCAAACTTTCATGTTCGCCGACGATACTGCTATCGCGGCAAGATCTTGGAGCGGCACATGTGCCTTCCGAAAGATACAAAACCACCTCTCTTTACTTGAAAAGTGGACCGTCGACTCGAAAGTAACAATGAACGCTGAGAAAAGTGTTGTTGTCGACTTTCGGAGGAGACGAAGCTATTTCCCAAAAAAACCTCTAACCTTTCAATCCGTGCGTATTCCGACGAAATTGTCACACAAATTCTTAGGGATACACTTCGACTACAGACTGACATGGGCCACGCACGTGCAGCATGCCTTACACAACGCTCAGGGCACAAGAGCACTTCTGTCTCCACTCTTGTGCTCCAAATCGCGCCTCACGCACCGAACCAAGATTAGACTGTACCTTTCGTATATCCGTCCCAGGATGCTGTACGGCTGCGAAATTTTCGGGAACGCGACAAAAACAGACAGAATACGCTTAGAAACATTCCAAAATACAATACTTCGCTACCTCACAAACCAGAGTAAACTCGTCCCAATACATGAGATCAGAAACGCACACAAAATACCTAAAATATACGACTTCATTCGAGCGCAAGCTGAACGACTCGAGAGGTCCCTTCCACAAAACACGCTTACAAAGAACATATGGGATTACTCCCTTCATAGAAAACGCCATCCGAGCTACAGACTGCCAAAAGAAATTCTATTTCGGTAACATTACCGAATTCTTTTCTATGACTTTCTTTTTCTATAGATGTGTCAAAAATTATAAATGTATTTCAGCTAGAGTTAAGGTTTTATGCTTAAGGCATTGTGTAACTGCCAATTTGCTTTAATTGTATGTAAAAAAAAAAGGACTTTGAAAAGAAAAGATAAGAAATTTATAAAAAAATAAAAAATAAAAAAAAGGACAAAAAGAAAATTATATATATATATCCAAAGAAAAAAAAAATATATATATATATATTAAAAAAAAACAACAAAAGAGAAAAAAAAATAAAATTAATATCTTATATAGAATTTAATTAGACCAGAATCTAATATTAATTTTAGTTTTTAGATTGATAAATGTTTTTCCGTCCTGTTGACGTGTTTTTGGGCAAAATGTCTCGGCCCTTAGAATTAAGCTAATTTTAGTCCTTCCTTTAAGATAAGGCCAATTGCCAACCCACTAGAGGTCTTTCTTTCAATTTCTCCTTCACTAACACTGGAAAGGTACACGTTCGTCATTTACACATTCAATCGCCATTTATTTCCCTGTGCAAACTGCACATACACTAACGCTGAAGGGGTGGACGTTGTCACACCGAAGCAGCGCATAAAATGAGGGCAAAATGCCCAGTCATTAGGGGATCTGGTCTGGTCTGGTCCTGGTGGACAATATACTACGGCCTGAAACACCGTGGAATGTTAATTGAAAATTTTTCCTTTTCAACTAACAAAATGATTAAAAGATGTAAATGCTGAAACAGAGGGGTGCGACGGAGGGTTTTCCCGTTTTCTAAGGGACTGCGGAACGAAAAATTTCAACATAATAAATTTTAAATTCAGCGCGTCGCGCCCACCAGAATGAATCCTCGCGTGCTAGGTCCTCCGCCCCCCTCCTCCCGCAATCAGTAGAGGAGGAACGTCGTGGCATTCGAGCCCGACTCCTCCCCTCCCCTTTTACCCACGGGTGGCACGTGCCAAGGCGCTTCGGCGCGTAGGAGCGCCGTCCGCGAAAAATCATACAGTTTGGTCCCCCGATTCATCTTCATAGCCTTATGGCTAAGATCGAAGTGTAGTCCGGCCCACGGTGCGCTTCAAGGTCCCCTCCGGACCGGGCCGCTCTGCTTCCCCGCGATCTGAGAAACCTCCGAACGAAACATTTCAAAATTTCAAGGTTTGCATTGAGCGCGTGATTCCCAGCTGCATAGTCAAGGTGGCGGCCGATTTACCCGCTGAAGGCACTCAACAACTTTTCGGTTTCTATGGCTGGTCTGGGCCAGTACGAGTGGAATCGGGAAGACATTTAAATTGTTTGGCGATTTGTGAAGATGGTTTTTTGGTTGATATAATCTTTAACAAATACCTGCTGGAGTGAGGAGGTCAACAAAACCGATCGGGCGTAAAGCTCGAATAACTGTCGCTTGACCATCGTCGCGGCCGAAAATGAAACCGCGCGTAGTTCAAATCATCCGCCCTGCTCGGATACGTACGGGATTGACGGAGAGTTCCCCCGGGGGTCCTAAAGCGGCCGTGCGGCCTCGGTGCTCAAGCTACCGGTCCATTGCGGACTTGAAAGTGCACCGGGGGCCGCACCTCAATTTGATCTTAACCATAAGGCCGAGAAGAAGAAATGAGGGTGCCATAATGTATGAGTTTTTATATAAATTTTCATGTATTTAGGGTGGGAATCATTGGCTGAAAGACGTCTCAATGCAAGATTGAAATGATTGAATAAATTTGATCCGCATGGCTCAGCACCGAGGTCTCGCAAATTATTCGTACTAATATATACATTGGTCGCTTGGATCATGCATATAAAATTCGGGAAATAGATGCCAGAGCTAGAAGACTTAAGGACATCTTCTCCCCCCGGTCAATACGGGATAGCAACTGACGGGTTATAGATAGGAGAAATTCCACTAGCCACCCTCAGCGTATAAAAAATCATTAGTTGTATTTATATTGCATGCTCTTCCACTAACCTTATGCGTTTTGTTATAATGCATTCTTTCCGAATGACCAGATTTGTGTTTATTTCATCTGTTTTTAAGTTTCCATTTCATTTCCTCGTCCCTCTCCGCGGGGGGAAATTCCTGCTACCAGCAACGTTGGGTCGAATTCGTTGCCTTTTACAGACTCTTTCGGGGTGGAGTGCTACGTGGTACATTTTCATGTGGTGGTGATGTTTAAATTTCTTGCTTGTTTGTCCTGGCTTCCGTGTTGTAGGATGGCTTCCGTGACTGACAGACTGGATACTGATGGAATACCGACTGGAATACTCATACTCCGAACTGACTAGGTGGCACTAGTGAGTTATTTCACTAATTTAGAATCCAAGGAGTCTCCAATTACGTACTGGAAGCGCTCGGAGGGGAAGGCTAACTTAGATCCTTCTTCTCACCTCCGGGTGGTGTTTCGGTACGCCCCGTAGGTCGCCCCGTGTTTGAAAACCAGGGAAGAGGGATCTCCCTCATTGCACTCCCAGGGGATCGGCACGGGTCCACTCCTTAGGGAATAGCGTGTAGGCTAGGGAGGACCAGGCTTAGACCGACTGTGCCCTTTCCGCTTGTCGGATGGATCGGCCGGTTTTGCTAAGGTTCCTCAACTGAGATTGCGGCGGAACCCCCCCCCCCCTAGGTGGAGACTCCTACAAACCAAAAGAGAAGTATGGAAGGACTAAATCCGAGCAACCCCTTGGACAAGGACAGTGCAACCACTGCTCTGAATACGCTTCTGTCGTTGCTACCAAAGAAGGACCCTGCTAAAGAAAATGGAGAAACTGTGACCATCTCCGTTCCAAAATACCTGTTGAAAGATCCACGATTTCACAAGTTAATGAGGCAGAGTGATACCTGCTCAATAAACAACGAATATAATGACGCCGTAAAGGAGCAGACAAAAGGTCCTCTCAAGGGTCGAATTCGCCCAGACCCTACTGAGAAGCCTACTGACCCCGTATCTGCCATTGCTCGCCGCGCTGAAAGTAGTCCATTGCTTCCCGTTCATTTAGGGATTGGCGACTCCAAAAATACACGAAACCACTCATCGATGAAAACCAGTGACAATACGGCTCACCCAGAGGTCGTGAAAAGTACGCAGTGCACATCTCCTGACAAAGACGGCTATACCGTTGCTACCTCCAAAAAGAGGAAAATTCAAAAGTCACCCCGGGAAGCCGATTCTGTGCAACGAGACACAAGCACGGCAAACAGATATGAAGTGCTGAGTGAAGTACCTGAACCAATAACAATGCAGATAGACGACGACGCCTCTCCGGAACAACCGAAGAGAGACCGAATACCGCCAATTTTTCTGAAAGATCACTCGGAATGGAACATAAAAAAAAGGCAAATTACGTCCTGTTGCAACTTCCCTCCGGTATGCTCCTTCACAGGGTCCCACATTAAAATTTGCTGTACAAAGAGCGACGACTACAGGAAGGTTACGGCACTTTTAAGGGAAAAGAACTGGGAGTTTTTTACTTACCAACTGAAAGAGGACAAGAAAACATATCTAGTGATACGAGGGTTGACGGTCGACTCAAAAATCGAGGACGTTAAGGAAGAACTCCTGGAAAACAATCTACCCATAGACGAAATAATTCAAATGAAGACGTCGCGTCCGACATGGCGCCAAAGAAAAGAGAGGGAAGATATTTTGGCAGCGGACCCGGACGCGGAGATCCCTCCTCTTCCAGCCCGGTTACTTCCCTTGTTTCAAATTAAGATTACAAGGGAAAGCGACAAAAAAGACTTTCTTGCACTAACCCATCTCTGTGGGCTAGTAATCACCATCGAACCATTCCGCCCATCCAACGGCCCTCCGCAATGCAAGCGATGCCAACGCTTTGGGCACACTTACAAAACATGCGGTCTAAACAGCAGATGTGTGAAATGTGGAGAAAATCATTTCTCCTCGGATTGCTCCCGAAGTCGCCCAGAACCAGCAACCTGCGCTAACTGTGGAGGCCCTCACCCCGCGAATTACCGCGGATGTCAGCGCTACCGAACTTACGCTGAGAAATTGCGAAGCGCCCAATCTAACCGTGGGGCGCCCGCAGTTGCACTAGCTCCCGCACTTTCCGAATCTAATTTTCCGGCGCCTCCAACAGCACCAAACGCCACTTCCCAACCCGTTTCCTCGGCAGCCATACCAGCGCCCCAGGCCGAAGGAATTAACGAACTAAAAAATAAAATTATCTCCTGGCTCACGGGCTTGATAAGTAAACTTATCAACCCGCCTCATGGCAAATCCACATCTGAAATACTAATAGAAGAAGTAACTAAAGCCGCCATCCTATTCTTATGATGAAAAACGCACCAACTTCGACAATGAGAATCATTCAGTGGAATGCGAATAGCGTCAGTAACAAAAAGGAAGAGTTACTCCTTCTCTTGTCGGAAAACCATGCCGACATAGTATTGCTCCAGGAGACCTGGCTTACAACGTCAAAAAATCTTTTCACACCGGGTTACAAACAGTTCCGCTGTGATAGGAAAAATAAGGCCGGAGGAGGAGTAATGGTGCTTGTCAAGTCATGCCACCAAGCCAAAATGTTACCTCCTCCACGTTCCTACCGCCTTGAAGCAATAGGCGCCACAATCACCACCACGGGCGGAAACATTAATTTCTGGTCGATATACCTGCCTCCGGGCAATCTCACACCCACGGACGAAGGAGCGCTGAGGTCAATCATTAAGGATAAGTGCATCCTGGGAGGCGACTTCAACTGCAAACATCCAGACTGGGGATGCCGCGCCGCAAACGCAGCGGGAACCAGACTACGCCGACTGCAACAAGAAGTAAACTTCGTCATCAGCGCACCTAATACCTATACTCACTACACCAATATCCCGAGCAACAAAAATGACATCCTGGACATCGTTCTTTCAAAGAACACACCCAATATATCGACTCCCATAACACTTGATAACTCCTCCTCAGACCACCTTCCGCTTTTGTACACCGTCAACCTGTCACTAATTCCTTCCTTGAGTAACGAAGGTACCAAAATTAATTGGAACTTGTTCGGCGAGACACTGGAAGGGAAAATAGCAGTCCTGAATAGTCTACCACTACACTCTCCCCCTCAAATAGACAAAGCCGCCATCATTTGGGCAAAAGAGGTAAACGCAGCACTGCGTGTTGCTAGGCAGCCTTCAAAAAAGACCACACTGCAACACGGCATTCCAGACGAAATTCTACGATGTATTACAGAAAGGAACCGGGCAAGGCGCAAATGGCAAAGAAATAGAGAAATGGAGAGTAGACAGCTCTTCTGCGTCCTCCGCAACAAGGTGCAAACTCTACTGAGGGAACACAGGAAAAACACCTGGGAAAAGACAGTTGCGGAGCTCTCCACTGTAGACGGCTCAGCGTGGAAACTTGCCAAGGCCCTCAAAGGACCAAAGGCTGGATCCCCACCACTGGAGAGCGAGGACACCACCGCCTTCACAGACGAGGAAAAAAGTAACCTCTTCGCGGATATACTCGAAGAAAGGTTTAATAACACAGGCGGCTCGACGTACGCCTCAGAGGCGGTCAACAACTGGAATAGTCTCAATTGGGCGCCAAACAGCCAAACGTCCCCAATCACTCCAGAGGAAGTCGGCTTCCTAATAAAGCGACTCCAACCTAAAGGCGCAGGTGGTCCGGACGGCATAAGTAACAAAATTTTGAAACGATGCCCACCGAACGCCCATCGGTTCCTAGCCAAACTTTTCAACGCAGCTCTAAACTCCGGCCACTTCCCGTTTGAGTGGAAGTGGGCCAAGATCAAAATGCTTCCAAAACCTCAAAAACCACTCAGTGACCCGGCATCATATCGGCCGATCAGTCTATTGAATACCACCGGTAAACTTTTCGAGTCAGCCGTTAAAAATAGACTAAGCCCGTTCCTGGAGGAAGGAACCATCCCCGAGCAGGCCGGGTTTCGGCCCAGGACCTCAACAACCCACCAGATATTAAGGTTAACTGAGAACATCACAAATGGTTTTAACAAGGGAATGATCACCCAGGCGGCCTTTCTGGATCTGGAAGCTGCGTTTGATCGAGTTTGGTCAGAGGGCTTACTCCTCAAGCTCACTAACTCACCGACCCCGACATACCTCCTAAAGATTATCAAGTCCTTCCTGGAAGGAAGAACCTTCCATGTCGACAATGCCGGCTGCATTTCAGAGAGGAAGAGCATCAATGCCGGAGTCCCACAGGGCTCCGTTCTGTCGCCATCACTATTTTCGGTATACGTTAACGACGTGCCACGTAACCCTGGCGCTGAAATATACTTATTCGCCGACGACACCACGATTACAGCAAAGGCCACAAACCCGTCTTGGGCGGCGGATAGGCTACAGTCCCAATTAGATACCCTCAATGAGTGGTTGATCGACTGGAAACTAAAAGCAAACAGTAAAAAAAGCGTACATATGACTTTTAGCAGGAGGCCAAAGGCAGGAATCGGGCCACCCCTCTTCCTTGGTAACGACTGTATCCCTAGAAAAGAAAAGGTAAAATACCTAGGAATAACTATCGATAAAGGCCTCAGATGGACCCAGCACATCAAACAGGCCATCGGAAAAGCAACAGCAGCGGCGGCAGCGTTAAAACCCATCATGCAACCAAGATCACCGTTAGATTTAAAAACAAAAAAAATCATCTACACGGCCATGATCCGTCCTCTGCTAACCTACGCAGCGCCAGTATGGCTACAAGCCGCCAAAACTAACCTTAACAAAATTCAATCGACGGAGAACAAAATTGTCAGGAGATTCGTCGGAGCCCCTTGGTTCATTAGAAACAGTGAGCTGAGAAAGGACCTAAAGTTAACGCCAATCCTGTCCATTGCAAAAAAGATGGCTACAGACATGGAAGCTTCACTACGAAGCACCGAAAATCCCCTCTTGACTGACCTATGGAGTTACTCTCCTGGAGAGTTGACAACGCACAAAAGACCTAAAATAGGAACAACAGCTCATGTCCCTGTGCCACACTGAACTTACATAAAACTAACCCAAGGAGGAATAACAGGGGAAAACGCTTACACTAGCTTTTTAAAAGAAAAAAAAAGAAAGACATCAACAAGAAAAAAAAATAATAATAAAAACTAAAAATACAAGCAAACAAACTATCACGAAGGAAATATAAACAGAAACTCACCTTAAGAGACGCATGCTGTAAACAGCTTCAGCTGGACGCAGCAATACAGACGGTCAAGCGACCGAGATAACGCACGGGGCACGGGATGGCTTCCGTGCTATATCAAGGGGGTCAGTTTTTTAGTTTTTTTGCGGTATAGGCGTTTGCATCAGTATTGGATGAAGGGATTTTTGCATGGGTGTGTGCGCTGCTGTGGGTGTATCTTTGCGTGTTTTTTCTTTTGCATGTGGTATATTTCCTTTTTACAGTTGGTGACCAAACACCCCACGTCAATCGTCCTTGCGGGGTATTATATAGATATAGATGAAGTGTATGATTTTTACCGGACTGCGCATCCTAAGCGCCGTAGTGCCTTCGTACACACCGCCCGGTGGAGTAGGGGGCCTCGACGACTCGAATTTCCTACTCCGCAGAATCGAGAGGTGGAAGGGGGCGGAGGAACTAGCACGCGAGGATGCTTTTCTAATGGTACCCGCCCCCCCCGTTTTTATGTGAAGGACGTGGGGGCATGTGAGGGCATTAAATCATGGCACCACGGGGCCTGGTGGACAATATTCTACGGCCTGAAACACCGTGGAATGTTAATTGAAAATTTTTCCTTTTCAACTAACAAAATGATTAAAAGATGTAAATGCTGAAACAGAGGGGTGCGACGGAGGGTTTTCCCGTTTTCTAAGGGACTGCGGAACGAAAAATTTCAAAAATAATAAATTTTAAATTCAGCGCGTCGCGCCCACCAGAATGAATCCTCGCGTGCTAGGTCCTCCGCCCCCCTCCTCCCGCAATCAGTAGAGGAGGAACGTCGTGGCATTCGAGCCCGACTCCTCCCCTCCCCTTTTACCCACGGGTGGCACGTGCCAAGGCGCTTCGGCGCGTAGGAGCGCCGTCCGCGAAAAATCATGCAGCTTGGTCCCCGATTCTTCTTCTTAGCCTTATGGCTAAGATCAAAGCGTAGTCCGGCCCACGGTGCGCTTCCAGGTCCCCTCCGGACCGGGCCGCTCTGCTTCCCCGCAATCTGAGAAACCGCGGAACGAAACATTTCAAAATATCAAAGTTTGCATTGAGCGCGTGATTCCCAGCTGCATAGTCCAGGTTGCGGCCGAGTTACGCGCTGAAGGCACTCAACCTCTTCTCGGTTTCTATGGCTGGTCTGGGCCAGTACGAGTGGAATCGGGAAGACATTTAAATTGTTTGGCGATTTGAGATGATGGTTTTTTGGTTGATATAATCTTTCACAAATACCTGCTGGAGTGAGGAGGTCAACAAAACCGATCGGGCGTAAAGCTCGAATAACTGTCGCTTGACCATCGTCGCGGCCGAAAATGAAACCGCGCGTAGTTCAAATCATCCGCCCTGCTCATTACGTACGGGATTGACGGAGAGTTCCCCCGGGGGTCCTAAAGCGGCCGTGCGGCCTCGGTGCTCAAGCTACCGGTCCATTGCGGACTTGAAAGTGCACCGGGGGCCGGACCTCAATTTGATCTTAACCATAAGGCCAAGAAGAAGAAATGAGGGTGCCATAATGTATGAGTTTTTATATAAATATTCATGGATTTAGGGTGGGAATCATTGGCTGAAAGACGTCTCAATGCAAGATTGAAATGATTGAATAAATTTGATCCGCATGGCTCAGCACCGAGGTCTCGCAAATTATTCGTACTAATATATACATTGGTCGCTTGGATCATGCATATAAAAATCAAGAAATAGATGCCAGAGCTAGAAGACTTAAGGACTCCATTTCCCCCCGGACAATACGGGATAGCAACTGCAGGGTTATAGATAGCAAAAATTCCACTAGCCACCCTCAGCGTCTAAAAAATCATTAGTTGTATGTATTATGCATGCTCTTCCACTAACCTTATGCGTTTTGTTATAATCCATTTTTTCCGAATGACCACATTTGTGTTTATTTCATCTGTTTTTAAGTTTCCATTTCATTTCCTCGTCCCTCTCCGCGGGGGGAAATTCCTGCTACCAGCAACGTTGGGTCGAATTCGTTGCCTTTTACAGACTCTTTCGGGGTGGAGTGCTACGTGGTACATTTTCATGTGGTAGTGATGTTTAAATTTCTTGCTTGTTTGTCCTGGCTTCCGTGTTGTAGTATGGCTTCCGTGCTGCATCAAGGGGGTCAGTTTTTTAGTTTTTCTGCGGTATAGGCGTTTGCATCAGTATTAGATGAAGGGATTTTTGCATGGGTGTGTGCGCTGCTGTGGGTGTATCTTTGCGTGTTGTTTCTTTTGCATGTGGTATATTTCCTTTTTACAGTTGGTGACCAAACACCCCACGTCAATCGCCCTTGCGGGGTATTATATAGATATAGATGAAGTGTATGATTTTTACTGGACTGCGCATCCTAAGCGCCGTAGTGCCTTCGTACACACCACCCGGTGGAGTAGGGGGCCTCGACGACTCGAATTTCCTACTCCGCAGAATCGAGAGGTGGAATGGGGCGGAGGAACTAGCACGCGAGGATGCTTTTCTAATGGTACCCCCCCCCCCCGTTTTTATGTGAAGGACGTGGGGGCATGTGAGGGCATTAAATCATGGCACCACGGGGCCTGGTGGACAATATTCTACGTCCTGAAACACCGTGGAATGTTAATTGAAAATTTTTCCTTTTCAACTAACAAAATGATTAAAAGATGTAAATGCTGAAACAGAGGGGTGCGACGGAGGGTTTTCCCGTTTTCTAAGGGACTGCGGAACGAAAAATTTCAAAAATAATAAATTTTAAATTCAGCGCGTCGCGCCCACCAGAATGAATCCTCGCGTGCTAGGTCCTCCGCCCCCCTCCTCCCGCAATCAGTAGAGGAGGAACGTCGTGGCATTCGAGCCCGACTCCTCCCCTCCCCTTTTACCCACGGGTGGCACGTGCCAAGGCGCTTCGGCGCGTATGAGCGCCGTCCGCGAAAAATCATACAGTTTGGTCCCCGATTCTTCTTCTTAGCCTTATGGCTAAGATCAAAGCGTAGTCCGGCCCACGGTGCGCTTCCAGGTCCCCTCCGGACCGGGCCGCTCTGCTTCCCCGCGGTCTGAGAAACCGCGGAACGAAACATTTCAAAATATCAAAGTTTGCATTGAGCGCGTGATTCCCAGCTGCATAGTCCAGGTTGCGGCCGAGTTACGCGCTGAAGGCACTCAACCTCTTCTCGGTTTCTATGGCTGGTCTGGGCCAGTACGAGTGGAATCGGGAAGACATTTAAATTGTTTGGCGATTTGAGATGATGGTTTTTTGGTTGATATAATCTTTCACAAATACCTGCTGGAGTGAGGAGGTCAACAAAACCGATCGGGCGTAAAGCTCGAATAACTGTCGCTTGACCATCGTCGCGCCCGAAAATGAAACCGCGCGTAGTTCAAATCATCCGCCCTGCTCGGATACGTACGGGATTGACGGAGAGTTCCCCCGGGGGTCCTAAAGCGGCCGTGCGGCCTCGGTGCTCAAGCTACCGGTCCATTGCGGACTTGAAAGTGCACCGGGGGCCGGACCTCAATTTGATCTTAACTATAAGGCCAAGAAGAAGAAATGAGGGTGCCATAATGTATGAGTTTTTATATAAATATTCATGGATTTAGGGTGGGAATCATTGGCTGAAAGACGTCTCAATGCAAGATTGAAATGATTGAATAAAATTCATTCTCTCTCTAGCCCTCAACCTGAGCGGACCTGCCTACTGAGCGCTCCTGGTAACCGGTGTGACCCACCAGAGACTACCTGCCTGCCACCTCGATTCTTGGTGCTTTTGGTTTTAGTGAAGTGCAGTGTAGTGTCAACGTATACGCTGCTTCGTTTATATAGTTTTCGTTTTGTGTGTGGTTTGTTAACCTGTGTGTGGTAGTAGTAATTTATTTAGTGGATTGTGGTGGTTTTTGTCCTTCGACTCTGATTGGTGACCGGTGAGTGCTTTCCTTTTTCTTTCTTTTGGTCCTCTGAAAACCAGACCTTACTCAAGCATCGTTTTTTCCACTTAGGCTTCATATTCAATTCCAAATCGTAACTTATTGTTTGAGCTAAAGTTAGCTAACCCCTTCTAGAAATTTTAGCATAGTGTATACAGGTTAGCTTTTGTTGGGAACTTGGTAATTAAATTAGGATGGCTTCATCCAGGTCCCCTGTTGCTATGCTCGAAGGCACTGGCGAATGCGCGGCTTTAAGGGCCCGTATCGTCATGCTGGAGAGAATGGTGCGGGAGCTTCGATCGGAGATCGCCGGCCGGAGGGCTCCCCTCGGGAGAGATGGTGCTCAGGGTGGGAATTCGAAAACCCGCCACGCCCATAGGGGTGCACGGATTCATCCGAATGCAACACGTGGCTGGGCGATTAGAGACCTACCCCGTGTCCCATCTCTCAACGAGGGAGTGTCTCACGTCCGTAGGTCGGACGATTGGAGGGTCGTCTCTCGGGGCAAGGGGAAGGTAACGCTGCGGCGAGGATTGGACTCTGCGGAGGCAGATACCATCCCCGTCTCCAACAGGTACCAGGTGCTGTCGGATGACAGCACCACCGTACCTGCAGCCCCTATCCCTACTCCGAGGGCACTGCCTAGGGTAAGGCATCAGCGGTCGGGGAGGGAGGGAACCGTTATACTAGGTAGTTCAAATGTCCGGCGTATAATGAACCCGCTGCGCCGCAGAGTCCAACAGGAGGGAGGTGTTGGATTCTTGTCGTCCTGGTGTATACCGGGCGGCGGGGTACCCCAGGCGACGCTGGCGGTGAAGGCGGCCGTCAGTAATACGGGCTGCTCCAAGCTACGCATTGTGGCTCATGTCGGGACAAACGACGCCTCGGAACGTGGATCTGAAGAGATCCTGCGCTCCTTTAAGGAGATGCACTCGGAGGTGAAACGAGTCGAGGCAGAGTTGAAGGTCCCAATTAAATTAAGTATATGTAGTATTGTGCCGCGTTCAGACCGCGGAAGGCTCGTTTGGAGCCGCATTGAGGGTTTAAAGGAGAGATTGGTGGGATTTTGCCGGGGAATCGGAGCGGACTTCGTTGATCTGAGGCCCGTCCTCTCATCGTGTCGGGTACCCCTTAATCGCTCCGGGGTCCATTATACTGCCGAGGCATCGCAGTTGGTAGCGCGTAGGTTACACGAACACGTGTCGAGGGTTTAGCATAGCTGGTAGGCAAGAGCGTAGGTCATATATTGGGAAAAATAAAGTAGAATCCAGCGCTTTTTGTCAATTCAGTTCAGGTAATGCCTCTCAAATCCCCAAAAATATTGAACAAACAAGCACTTGCGTTAAAACAACATATAACCCACGTAAATTTAATAAAATTGGTGCCTCTACATACATAACAGATAGCAATGCAAGTGAATGTAATGCTTTTGTCTCTGTTCACCACGAATCGTCTCAAAACAGTTTTGTTAGCGTACATAAAACCGAAAAACAAGAAGTTATTAGCCATATTAAAATTATAACATTAAATTGCCGTAGCATTAGAAACAAAATATCGGATATTGAACATATTTTTGTCAGTACAAACGCAGACATAGCAGTTGGAACAGAAAGTTGGCTCACGGGAGATATAGCAAACAATGAGGTTTTTCCAAACGGCTTCACAATTTACAGAAGGGACAGACCAAATAGGTTGGGTGGGGGAGTATTCATTGCAGTAAAGTCACATCTTAGTAGCCAACGATATGAATGCGACGTAGATGACATAGAAAGCGTTTGGTGCAACATTAAGGACTACAACGGCAGAAGCCTATACGTGTGTTCATTTTATAGACCCCCAGATTCTAACACAGATGTCCTACACAAGCTCGACGAACAAATATCCACTATCAGCAGCAGACAAAGCAACAGTATTACTATAATCGCTGGTGACACAAATCTACCGTCAATTGACTGGGAAAACTACTGCGTGGGAAAATCTGCCAAAAACAGAGATTCATGCCAAGAACTCCTTCATATATTCACAAAACACTCCTTAGAACAAATAGTTAAATCACCAACACGGGGCCAAAGCATACTAGACATCTTTGCGACTTCTATGCCCGAAATCATTACTAACATTGAAATAATAGACGGAATCAGTGACCATAAGGCTATTCTTGTGGAGTTAAAAACTAAGTTCGTCAAAATAAACAAAGAAAAGCGTAAAATATACCTATACAACAAGGCAAATTTTAACGGACTAAGAGAATATTTAAAGATAAAATTACCGGAATACAAGACAAAAACACTGACAACAAATACAGAGAACACTTGGAATTATTTCTTAAATATTTTACGCGAAGGAATAAAGACGTACATCCCGTCCAAACTCAAATGCGACAGTAAGGAACCTAGATGGTACAACGGGGAAGTCAGATCGGCATTAAGAAGGCAAAGAAAGCTACAGTCAAATTTTAAAAAGAGTTTAAAAAGTGACGATATAATTTATATGAATACAACCAAACAGCAACTAAAAGAATGTCGTAGTAAGACGAAAAGTATTATGCGCACAGCACTACACTCTTTTAAATCTAAAATGCTAAGCGAATATCTTGAGGAAAATCCAAAGTCATTCTGGTCCTATGTTAGGGAAATACAGGGTAAACGTCCCACTGTTCACTCTTTGAGGACGGAAAATGAGGAAATCATTACAGATAGCGTGAAAAAGGCAAATATGTTAAACCGATTTTTCCAGAGCGTCTACAACAAAAACACAAACGCACCAAACGATCCTCCACACCCACCCGGGGAACACATGAGCGATCTTACACTGACCAAGCAGGGAATAGTACATCTACTCCGTAGTATCAAAGCACACAAGGCACCTGGTCCGGAAGAAATACCTGCTAGAATATATAAGGAATTAGCTGACGACATTGCCCCATTTTTACATATTGTTTTTCTAAAATCGATAGAAGAAGGCTCAGTGCCTCGCGACTGGAAGCTAGCCCATATAACTCCCATCTATAAAGGCGGCGATAGGGATAAACCAACCAATTACCGACCCATTTCTTTAACATCGATCTCTTGTAAAATATTGGAACACGTTATTGTCACTAACATTATGAAATTTCTTGATAGTAGGAAAATACTAATCCACAACCAGCACGGATTTAGGAAAAGCAGATCTTGCGAAACACAACTTGGTCTCTTCATTCACGATATACTTAGATCGGGAGAAAACAACACCCAAGTCGATGCAGTATTCCTGGATTTCAAAAAAGCCTTCGACAAAGTCCCACACAATAAATTGTTACACAAACTTAAATACTATGGGATCAATGAGAAAATAATTAATTGGATTAGGGACTTCTTGTCAAACCGCAAACAAATAGTAGTCATAGATGGGTTGTGCTCAACGGAGAGAGATGTTACTTCGGGCGTCCCCCAGGGAAGTGTAATAGGGCCTCTTCTGTTCTTAATATACATAAATGACTTAAGCACACACGTTAGTAGCAATCTAAGGTTATTTGCTGACGACACGGTGATATACAGGGAAATAAGGAGCCAACTAGATCGCGAGCTACTCTCTAGAGACTTAGACAATATCTCGGGATGGTGCAATAAATGGGGATTAACACTTAATATAGATAAATGTGCAGTTTTGAAATTTTGGAATAAAGGAAGCGAGGAACAGGATATAAACTACAAAATAGAGGGTTCAGTATTGACTACGGCAAATCAAGTTAAATATTTGGGGGTTGTTCTAACACCACGCCTTTCATGGGGAGCACATATCAGGACAATATGCGGATCAGCTTTAAAGAAACTTGGCTTCATAAAACGGGTGGTGGGGAAATGTAATGAAAAAGTTAAAGAGAGGTGTTATTTTGCTCTAGTTAGACCTCATTTGGAATATGCCGCAAGTATTTGGGATCCGTGGGAGAAAATTTGGCAAAAAGAATTAGATAAAGTCCAGAGAAAATCCGCTAGATTTGTTAAAAATTGTTATGATAAAAACACAAGTGTGACAGGTCTCTTAGGGGATTTAGGCTGGGAACCACTTGAAGTGCGGAGAGAACAAGCGAGGCTTAGACTTTTAGAAAGGTTCAGAACAAACGAGTTTAAATATGACACTGAAGGAATTATAATGGCCCCACACTACTTAGGTAGATCAGACCACAAAGATAAACTAAGGGAGATAGATTCCAAGACAGATAGGTACAAATACTCATTCTTTCCCCGAACAATCAGTAATCATAATAGCAAGAAACCGAAGTCACTTTAGAAATATTAAAAACTTTGAATTTACAAGTCGGAACAAAATTAAACACTATAGAGATGTTAGGTATACTTTCAGGTGCATGTGTATGTTAGTTGGTAGTTTGAGTGTTTGCATGTGTGTGGGGTGTAAGTGTTCATGCATGAATGTATGCCATGTTTTTTTTTATATATGATTTTGTCGTTATTGCATGCGATTTTTTTTTATTATTTTTCTTTTCTAAATTATGGGTGGTGTCCTAGCACCCCCCGCCACACGCCCTTGCGGCGGCTTGCGGGGTATTTAGTAGATGTAGATGTAGATGAAATTTGATCCGCATGGCTCAGCACCGAGGTCTCGCAAATTATTCGTACTAATATATACATTGGTCGCTTGGATCATGCATATAAAAATCAAGAAATAGATGCCAGAGCTAGAAGACCTAAGGACTCCATTTCCCCCCGGACAATACGGGATAGCAACTGCAGGGTTATAGATGGCAAAAATTCCACTAGCCACCCTCAGCGTCTAAAAAATCATTAGTTGTATGTATTATGCATGCTCTTCCACTAACCTTATGCGTTTTGTTATAATCCATTCTTTCCGAATGACCACATTTGTGTTTATTTCATCTGTTTTTAAGTTTCCATTTCATTTCCTCGTCCCTCTCCGCGGGGGGAAATTCCTGCTACCTGCAACGTTGGGTCGCATTCCCTGCCTTTTACAGACTCTTTCGGGGTGGAGTGCTACGTGGTACATTTTCATGTGGTGGTGATGTTTAAATTTCTTGCTTGTTTGTCCTGGCTTCCGTGTTGTAGGATGGCTTCCGTATGCATCAAGGGGGTCGGTTTTTTAGTTTTTTTGCGGTATAGGCGTTTGCATCAGTATTGGATGAAGGGATTTTTGCATGGGTGTGTGCGCTGCTGTGGGTGTATCTTTGCGTGTTGTTTCTTCTGCATGTGGTATATTTCCTTTTTACAGTTGGTGACCAAACACCCCACGTCAATCGCCCTTGCGGGGTATTATATAGATATAGATGAAGTGTATGATTTTTACCGGACTGCGCATCCTAAGCGCCGTAGTGCCTTCGTACACACCGCCCGGTGGAGTAGGGGGCCTCGACGACTCGAATTTCCTACTCCGCAGAATCGAGAGGTGGAAGGGGGCGGAGGAACCAGCACGCGAGGATGCTTTTCTAATGGTACCCGCCCCCCCCGTTTTTATGTGAAGGACGTGGGGGCATGTGAGGGCATTAAATCATGGCACCACGGGGCCTGGTGGACAATATTCTACGGCCTGAAACACCGTGGAATGTTAATTGAAAATTTTTCCTTTTCAACTAACAAAATGATTAAAAGATGTAAATGCTGAAACAGAGGGGTGCGACGGAGGGTTTTCCCGTTTTCTAAGGGACTGCGGAACGAAAAATTTCAACATAATAAATTTTAAATTTAGCGCGTCGCGCCCACCAGAATGAATCCTCGCGTGCTAGGTCCTCCGCCCCCCTCCTCCCGCAATCAGTAGAGGAGGAACGTCGTGGCATTCGAGCCCGACTCCTCCCCTCCCCTTTTACCCACGGGTGGCACGTGCCAAGGCGCTTCGGCGCGAAGGAGCGCCGTCCGCGAAAAATCATGCAGTTTGGTCCCAGATTCTTCTTCTTAGCCTTATGGCTAAGATCAAAGCGTAGTCCGGCCCACGGTGCGCTTCCAGGTCCCCTCCGGACCGGGCCGCTCTGCTTCCCCGCGGTCTGAGAAACCGCGGAACGAAACATTTCAAAATATCAAAGTTTGCATTGAGCGCGTGATTCCCAGCTGCATAGTCCAGGTTGCGGCCGAGTTACGCGCTGAAGGCACTCAACCTCTTCTCGGTTTCTATGGCTGGTCTGGGCCAGTACGAGTGGAATCGGGAAGACATTTAAATTGTTTGGCGATTTGAGATGATGGTTTTTTGGTTGATATAATCTTTCACAAATACCTGCTGGAGTGAGGAGGTCAACAAAACCGATCGGGCGTAAAGCTCGAATAACTGTCGCTTGACCATCGTCGCGCCCGAAAATGAAACCGCGCGTAGTTCAAATCATCCGCCCTGCTCGGATACGTACGGGATTGACGGAGAGTTCCCCCGGGGGTCCTAAAGCGGCCGTGCGGCCTCGGTGCTCAAGCTACCGGTCCATTGCGGACTTGAAAGTGCACCGGGGGCCGGACCTCAATTTGATCTTAACCATAAGGCCAAGAAGAAGAAATGAGGGTGCCATAATGTATGAGTTTTTATATAAATTTTCATGTATTTAGGGTGGGAATCATTGGCTGAAAGACGTCTCAATGCAAGATTGAAATGATTGAATAAATTTGATCCGCATGGCTCAGCACCGAGGTCTCGCAAATTATTCGTACTAATATATACATTGGTCGCTTGGATCATGGATATAAAAATCAAGAAATAGATGCCAGAGCTAGAAGACTTAAGGACTCCATTTCCCCCCGGACAATACGGGATAGCAACTGCAGGGTTATAGATAGCAAAAATTCCACTAGCCACCCTCAGCGTCTAAAAAATCATTAGTTGTATGTATTATGCATGCTCTTCCACTAACCTTATGCGTTTTGTTATAATCCATTCTTTCCGAATGACCACATTTGTGTTTATTTCATCTGTTTTTAAGTTTCCATTTCATTTCCTCGTCCCTCTCCGCGGGGGGAAATTCCTGCTACCTGCAACGTTGGGTCGAATTCCCTGCCTTTTACAGACTCTTTCGGGGTGGAGTGCTACGTGGTACATTTTCATGTGGTGGTGATGTTTAAATTTCTTGCTTGTTTGTCCTGGCTTCCGTGTTGTAGGATGGCTTCCGTATGCATCAAGGGGGTCGGTTTTTTAGTTTTTTTGCGGTATAGGCGTTTGCATCAGTATTGGATGAAGGGATTTTTGCATGGGTGTGTGCGCTGCTGTGGGTGTATCTTTGCGTGTTGTTTCTTCTGCATGTGGTATATTTCCTTTTTACAGTTGGTGACCAAACACCCCACGTCAATCGCCCTTGCGGCTGCTTGCGGGGTATTATATAGATATAGATGAAGTGTATGATTTTTACCGGACTGCGCATCCTAAGCGCCGTAGTGCCTTCGTACACACCGCCCGGTGGAGTAGGGGGCCTCGACGACTCGAATTTCCTACTCCGCAGAATCGAGAGGTGGAAGGGGGCGGAGGAACCAGCACGCGAGGATGCTTTTCTAATGGTACCCGCCCCCCCCGTTTTTATGTGAAGGACGTGGGGGCATGTGAGGGCATTAAATCATGGCACCACGGGGCCTGGTGGACAATATTCTACGGCCTGAAACACCGTGGAATGTTAATTGAAAATTTTTCCTTTTCAACTAACAAAATGATTAAAAGATGTAAATGCTGAAACAGAGGGGTGCGACGGAGGGTTTTCCCGTTTTCTAAGGGACTGCGGAACGAAAAATTTCAACATAATAAATTTTAAATTCAGCGCGTCGCGCCCACCAGAATGAATCCTCGCGTGCTAGGTCCTCCGCCCCCCTCCTCCCGCAATCAGTAGAGGAGGAACGTCGTGGCATTCGAGCCCGACTCCTTCCGTCCCCTTTTACCCACGGGTGGCACGTGCCAAGGCGCTTCGGCGCGTAGGAGCGCCGTCCGCGAAAAATCATGCAGTTTGGTCCCCGATTCTTCTTCTTAGCCTTATGGCTAAGATCAAAGCGTAGTCCGGCCCACGGTGCGCTTCCAGGTCCCCTCCGGACCGGGCCGCTCTCCTTCCCCGCGGTCTGAGTAACCGCGGAACGAAACATTTCAAAATATCAAAGTTTGCATTGAGCGCGTGATTCCCAGCTGCATAGTCCAGGTTGCGGCCGAGTTACGCGCTGAAGGCACTCAACCTCTTCTCGGTTTCTATGGCTGGTCTGGGCCAGTACGAGTGGAATCGGGAAGACATTTAAATTGTTTGGCGATTTGAGATGATGGTTTTTTGGTTGATATAATCTTTCACAAATACCTGCTGGAGTGAGGAGGTCAACAAAACCGATCGGGCGTAAAGCTCGAATAACTGTCGCTTGACCATCGTCGCGCCCGAAAATGAAACCGCGCGTAGTTCAAATCATCCGCCCTGCTCGGATACGTACGGGATTGACGGAGAGTTCCCCCGGGGGTCCTAAAGCGGCCGTGCGGCCTCGGTGCTCAAGCTACCGGTCCATTGCGGACTTGAAAGTGCACCGGGGGCCGGACCTCAATTTGATCTTAACCATAAGGCCAAGAAGAAGAAATGAGGGTGCCATAATGTATGAGTTTTTATATAAATATTCATGGATTTAGGGTGGGAATCATTGGCTGAAAGACGTCTCAATGCAAGATTGAAATGATTGAATAAATTTGATCCGCATGGCTCAGCACCGAGGTCTCGCAAATTATTCGTACTAATATATACATTGGTCGCTTGGATCATGGATATAAAAATCAAGAAATAGATGCCAGAGCTAGAAGACTTAAGGACTCCATTTCCCCCCGGACAATACGGGATAGCAACTGCAGGGTTATAGATAGCAAAAATTCCACTAGCCACCCTCAGCGTCTAAAAAATCATTAGTTGTATGTATTATGCATGCTCTTCCACTAACCTTATGCGTTTTGTTATAATCCATTCTTTCCGAATGACCACATTTGTGTTTATTTCATCTGTTTTTAAGTTTCCATTTCATTTCCTCGTCCCTCTCCGCGGGGGGAAATTCCTGCTACCTGCAACGTTGGGTCGAATTCCCTGCCTTTTACAGACTCTTTCGGGGTGGAGTGCTACGTGGTACATTTTCATGTGGTGGTGATGTTTAAATTTCTTGCTTGTTTGTCCTGGCTTCCGTGTTGTAGGATGGCTTCCGTATGCATCAAGGGGGTCGGTTTTTTAGTTTTTTTGCGGTATAGGCGTTTGCATCAGTATTGGATGAAGGGATTTTTGCATGGGTGTGTGCGCTGCTGTGGGTGTATCTTTGCGTGTTGTTTCTTCTGCATGTGGTATATTTCCTTTTTACAGTTGGTGACCAAACACCCCACGTCAATCGCCCTTGCGGCTGCTTGCGGGGTATTATATAGATATAGATGAAGTGTATGATTTTTACCGGACTGCGCATCCTAAGCGCCGTAGTGCCTTCGTACACACCGCCCGGTGGAGTAGGGGGCCTCGACGACTCGAATTTCCTACTCCGCAGAATCGAGAGGTGGAAGGGGGCGGAGGAACCAGCACGCGAGGATGCTTTTCTAATGGTACCCGCCCCCCCCGTTTTTATGTGAAGGACGTGGGGGCATGTGAGGGCATTAAATCATGGCACCACGGGGCCTGGTGGACAATATTCTACGGCCTGAAACACCGTGGAATGTTAATTGAAAATTTTTCCTTTTCAACTAACAAAATGATTAAAAGATGTAAATGCTGAAACAGAGGGGTGCGACGGAGGGTTTTCCCGTTTTCTAAGGGACTGCGGAACGAAAAATTTCAACATAATAAATTTTAAATTCAGCGCGTCGCGCCCACCAGAATGAATCCTCGCGTGCTAGGTCCTCCGCCCCCCTCCTCCCGCAATCAGTAGAGGAGGAACGTCGTGGCATTCGAGCCCGACTCCTTCCGTCCCCTTTTACCCACGGGTGGCACGTGCCAAGGCGCTTCGGCGCGTAGGAGCGCCGTCCGCGAAAAATCATGCAGTTTGGTCCCCGATTCTTCTTCTTAGCCTTATGGCTAAGATCAAAGCGTAGTCCGGCCCACGGTGCGCTTCCAGGTCCCCTCCGGACCGGGCCGCTCTCCTTCCCCGCGGTCTGAGTAACCGCGGAACGAAACATTTCAAAATATCAAAGTTTGCATTGAGCGCGTGATTCCCAGCTGCATAGTCCAGGTTGCGGCCGAGTTACGCGCTGAAGGCACTCAACCTCTTCTCGGTTTCTATGGCTGGTCTGGGCCAGTACGAGTGGAATCGGGAAGACATTTAAATTGTTTGGCGATTTGAGATGATGGTTTTTTGGTTGATATAATCTTTCACAAATACCTGCTGGAGTGAGGAGGTCAACAAAACCGATCGGGCGTAAAGCTCGAATAACTGTCGCTTGACCATCGTCGCGGCCGAAAATGAAACCGCGCGTAGTTCAAATCATCCGCCCTGCTCGGATACGTACGGGATTGACGGAGAGTTCCCCCGGGGGTCCTAAAGCGGCCGTGCGGCCTCGGTGCTCAAGCTACCGGTCCATTGCGGACTTGAAAGTGCACCGGGGGCCGGACCTCAATTTGATCTTAACCATAAGGCCAAGAAGAAGAAATGAGGGTGCCATAATGTATGAGTTTTTATATAAATATTCATGGATTTAGGGTGGGAATCATTGGCTGAAAGACGTCTCAATGCAAGATTGAAATGATTGAATAAAATTCATTCTCTCTCTAGCCCTCAACCTGAGCGGACCTGCCTACTGAGCGCTCCTGGTAACCGGTTTGACCCACCAGAGACTACCTGCCTGCCACCTCGATTCTTGGTGCTTTTGGTTTTAGTGAAGTGCAGTGTAGTGTCAACGTATACGTTGCTTCGTTTATATAGTTTTCGTTTTGTGTGTGGTTTGTTAACCTGTGTGTGGTAGTAGTAATTTATTTAGTGGATTGTGGTGGTTTTTGTCCTTCGACTCTGATTGGTGACCGGTGAGTGCTTTCCTTTTTCTTTCTTTTGGTCCTCTGAAAACCAGACCTTACTCAAGCATCGTTTTTTCCACTTAGGCTTCATATTCAATTCCAAATCGTAACTTATAGTTTGAGCTAAAGTAAGCTAACCCCTTCTAGAAATTTTAGCATAGTGTATACAGGTTAGCTTTTGTTGGGAACTTGGTAATTAAATTAGGATGGCTTCATCCAGGTCCCCTGTTGCTATGCTCGAAGGCACTGGCGAATGCGCGGCTTTAAGGGCCCGTATCGTCATGCTGGAGAGAATGGTGCGGGAGCTTCGATCGGAGATCGCCGGCCGGAGGGCTCCCCTCGGGAGAGATGGTGCTCAGGGTGGGAATTCGAAAACCCGCCACGCCCATAGGGGTGCACGGATTCATCCGAATGCAACACGTGGCTGGGCGATTAGAGACCTACCCCGTGTCCCATCTCTCAACGAGGGAGTGTCTCACGGTCGGACGATTGGAGGGTCGTCTCTCGGGGCAAGGGGAAGGTAACGCTGCGGCGAGGATTGGACTCTGCGGAGGCAGATACCATCCCCGTCTCCAACAGGTACCAGGTGCTGTCGGATGACAGCACCACCGTACCTGCAGCCCCTATCCCTACTCCGAGGGCACTGCCTAGGGTAAGGCATCAGCGGTCGGGGAGGGAGGGAACCGTTATACTAGGTAGTTCAAATGTCCGGCGTATAATGAACCCGCTGCGCCGCAGAGTCCAACAGGAGGGAGGTGTTGGATTCTTGTCGTCCTGGTGTATACCGGGCGGCGGGGTACCCCAGGCGACGCTGGCGGTGAAGGCGGCCGTCAGTAATACGGGCTGCTCCAAGCTACGCATTGTGGCTCATGTCGGGACAAACGACGCCTCGGAACGTGGATCTGAAGAGATCCTGCGCTCCTTTAAGGAGATGCACTCGGAGGTGAAACGAGTCGAGGCAGAGTTGAAGGTCCCAATTAAATTAAGTATATGTAGTATTGTGCCGCGTTCAGACCGCGGAAGGCTCGTTTGGAGCCGCATTGAGGGTTTAAATGAGAGATTGCTGGGATTTTGCCGGGGAATCGGAGCGGACTTCGTTGATCTGAGGCCCGTCCTCTCATCGTGTCGGGTACCCCTTAATCGCTCCGGGGTCCATTATACTGCCGAGGCATCGCAGTTGGTAGCGCGTAGTTTACACGAACACGTGTCGAGGGTTTAGCATAGCTGGTAGGCAAGAGCGTAGGTCATATATTGGGAAAAATAAAGTAGAATCCAGCGCTTTTTGTCAATTCAGTTCAGGTAATGCCTCTCAAATCCCCAAAAATATTGAACAAACAAGCACTTGCGTTAAAACAACATATAACCCACGTAAATTTAATAAAATTGGTGCCTCTACATACATAACAGATAGCAATGCAAGTGAATGTAATGCTTTTGTCTCTGTTCACCACGAATCGTCTCAAAACAGTTTTGTTAGCGTACATAAAACCGAAAAATAAGAAGTTATTAGCCATATTAAAATTATAACATTAAATTGCCGTAGCATTAGAAACAAAATATCGGATATTGAACATATTTTTGTCAGTACAAACGCAGACATAGCAGTTGGAACAGAAAGTTGGCTCACGGGAGATATAGCAAACAATGAGGTTTTTCCAAACGGCTTCACAATTTACAGAAGGGACAGACCAAATAGGTTGGGTGGGGGAGTATTCATTGCAGTAAAGTCACATCTTAGTAGCCAACGATATGAATGCGACGTAGATGACATAGAAAGCGTTTGGTGCAACATTAAGGACTACAACGGCAGAAGCCTATACGTGTGTTCATTTTATAGACCCCCAGATTCTAACACAGATGTCCTACACAAGCTCGACGAACAAATATCCACTATCAGCAGCAGACAAAGCAACAGTATTACTATAATCGCTGGTGACACAAATCTACCGTCAATTGACTGGGAAAACTACTGCGTGGGAAAATCTGCCAAAAACAGAGATTCATGCCAAGAACTCCTTCATATATTCACAAAACACTCCTTAGAACAAATAGTTAAATCACCAACACGGGGCCAAAGCATACTAGACATCTTTGCGACTTCTATGCCCGAAATCATTACTAACATTGAAATAATAGACGGAATCAGTGACCATAAGGCTATTCTTGTGGAGTTAAAAACTAAGTTCGTCAAAATAAACAAAGAAAAGCGTAAAATATACCTATACAACAAGGCAAATTTTAACGGACTAAGAGAATATTTAAAGATAAAATTACCGGAATACAAGACAAAAACACTGACAACAAATACAGAGAACACTTGGAATTATTTCTTAAATATTTTACGCGAAGGAATAAAGACGTACATCCCGTCCAAACTCAAATGCGACAGTAAGGAACCTAGATGGTACAACGGGGAAGTCAGATCGGCATTAAGAAGGCAAAGAAAGCTACAGTCAAATTTTAAAAAGAGTTTAAAAAGTGACGATATAATTTATATGAATACAACCAAACAGCAACTAAAAGAATGTCGTAGTAAGACGAAAAGTATTATGCGCACAGCACTACACTCTTTTAAATCTAAAATGCTAAGCGAATATCTTGAGGAAAATCCAAAGTCATTCTGGTCCTATGTTAGGGAAATACAGGGTAAACGTCCCACTGTTCACTCTTTGAGGACGGAAAATGAGGAAATCATTACAGATAGCGTGAAAAAGGCAAATATGTTAAACCGATTTTTCCAGAGCGTCTACAACAAAAACACAAACGCACCAAACGATCCTCCACACCCACCCGGGGAACACATGAGCGATCTTACACTGACCAAGCAGGGAATAGTACATCTACTCCGTAGTATCAAAGCACACAAGGCACCTGGTCCGGAAGAAATACCTGCTAGAATATATAAGGAATTAGCTGACGACATTGCCCCATTTTTACATATTGTTTTTCTAAAATCGATAGAAGAAGGCTCAGTGCCTCGCGACTGGAAGCTAGCCCATATAACTCCCATCTATAAAGGCGGCGATAGGGATAAACCAACCAATTACCGACCCATTTCTTTAACATCGATCTCTTGTAAAATATTGGAACACGTTATTGTCACTAACATTATGAAATTTCTTGATAGTAGGAAAATACTAATCCACAACCAGCACGGATTTAGGAAAAGCAGATCTTGCGAAACACAACTTGGTCTCTTCATTCACGATATACTTAGATCGGGAGAAAACAACACCCAAGTCGATGCAGTATTCCTGGATTTCAAAAAAGCCTTCGACAAAGTCCCACACAATAAATTGTTACACAAACTTAAATACTATGGGATCAATGAGAAAATAATTAATTGGATTAGGGACTTCTTGTCAAACCGCAAACAAATAGTAGTCATAGATGGGTTGTGCTCAACGGAGAGAGATGTTACTTCGGGCGTCCCCCAGGGAAGTGTAATAGGGCCTCTTCTGTTCTTAATATACATAAATGACTTAAGCACACACGTTAGTAGCAATCTAAGGTTATTTGCTGACGACACGGTGATATACAGGGAAATAAGGAGCCAACTAGATCGCGAGCTACTCTCTAGAGACTTAGACAATATCTCGGGATGGTGCAATAAATGGGGATTAACACTTAATATAGATAAATGTGCAGTTTTGAAATTTTGGAATAAAGGAAGCGAGGAACAGGATATAAACTACAAAATAGAGGGTTCAGTATTGACTACGGCAAATCAAGTTAAATATTTGGGGGTTGTTCTAACACCACGCCTTTCATGGGGAGCACATATCAGGACAATATGCGGATCAGCTTTAAAGAAACTTGGCTTCATAAAACGGGTGGTGGGGAAATGTAATGAAAAAGTTAAAGAGAGGTGTTATTTTGCTCTAGTTAGACCTCATTTGGAATATGCCGCAAGTATTTGGGATCCGTGGGAGAAAATTTGGCAAAAAGAATTAGATAAAGTCCAGAGAAAATCCGCTAGATTTGTTAAAAATTGTTATGATAAAAACACAAGTGTGACAGGTCTCTTAGGGGATTTAGGCTGGGAACCACTTGAAGTGCGGAGAGAACAAGCGAGGCTTAGACTTTTAGAAAGGTTCAGAACAAACGAGTTTAAATATGACACCGAAGGAATTATAATGGCCCCACACTACTTAGGTAGATCAGACCACAAAGATAAACTAAGGGAGATAGATTCCAAGACAGATAGGTACAAATACTCATTCTTTCCCCGAACAATCAGTAATCATAATAGCAAGAAACCGAAGTCACTTTAGAAATATTAAAAACTTTGAATTTACAAGTCGGAACAAAATTAAACACTATAGAGATGTTAGGTATACTTTCAGGTGCATGTGTATGTTAGTTGGTAGTTTGAGTGTTTGCATGTGTGTGGGGTGTAAGTGTTCATGCATGAATGTATGCCATGTTTTTTTTTATATATGATTTTGTCGTTATTGCATGCGATTTTTTTTTTTATTATTTTTCTTTTCTAAATTATGGGTGGTGTCCTAGCACCCCCCGCCACACGCCCTTGCGGCGGCTTGCGGGGTATTTAGTAGATGTAGATGTAGATGAAATTTGATCCGCATGGCTCAGCACCGAGGTCTCGCAAATTATTCGTACTAATATATACATTGGTCGCTTGGATCATGCATATAAAAATCAAGAAATAGATGCCAGAGCTAGAAGACCTAAGGACTCCATTTCCCCCCGGACAATACGGGATAGCAACTGCAGGGTTATAGATGGCAAAAATTCCACTAGCCACCCTCAGCGTCTAAAAAATCATTAGTTGTATGTATTATGCATGCTCTTCCACTAACCTTATGCGTTTTGTTATAATCCATTCTTTCCGAATGACCACATTTGTGTTTATTTCATCTGTTTTTAAGTTTCCATTTCATTTCCTCGTCCCTCTCCGCGGGGGGAAATTCCTGCTACCTGCAACGTTGGGTCGCATTCCCTGCCTTTTACAGACTCTTTCGGGGTGGAGTGCTACGTGGTACATTTTCATGTGGTGGTGATGTTTAAATTTCTTGCTTGTTTGTCCTGGCTTCCGTGTTGTAGGATGGCTTCCGTGCTGCATCAAGGGGGTCAGTTTTTTAGTTTTTTTGCGGTATAGGCGTTTGCATCAGTATTGGATGAAGGGATTTTTGCATGGGTGTGTGCGCTGCTGTGGGTGTATCTTTGCGTGTTGTTTCTTTTGCATGTGGTATATTTCCTTTTTACAGTTGGTGACCAAACACCCCACGTCAATCGCCCTTGCGGGGTATTATATAGATATAGATGAAGTGTATGATTTTTACCGGACTGCGCATCCTAAGCGCCGTAGTGCCTTCGTACACACCGCCCGGTGGAGTAGGGGGCCTCGACGACTCGAATTTCCTACTCCGCAGAATCGAGAGGTGGCAGGGGGCGGAGGAACTAGCACGCGAGGATGCTTTTTTAATGGTACCCGCCCCCCCCGTTTTTATGTGAAGGACGTGGGGGCATGTGAGGGCATTAAATCATGGCACCACGGGGCCTGGTGGACAATATTCTACGGCCTGAAACACCGTGGAATGTTAATTGAAAATTTTTCCTTTTCAACTAACAAAATGATTAAAAGATGTAAATGCTGAAACAGAGGGGTGCGACGGAGGGTTTTCCCGTTTTCTAAGGGACTGCGGAACGAAAAATTTCAACATAATAAATTTTAAATTCAGCGCGTCGCGCCCACCAGATTGAATCCTTGCGTGCTAGGTCCTCCGCCCCCCTCCTCCCGCAATCAGTAGAGGAGGAACGTCGTGGCATTCGAGCCCGACTCCTCCCCTCCCCTTTTACCCACGGGTGGCACGTGCCAAGGCGCTTCGGCGCGTAGGAGCGCCGTCCGCGAAAAATCATGCAGTTTGGTCCCCGATTCTTCTTCTTAGCCTTATGGCTAAGATCAAAGCGTAGTCCGGCCCACGGTGCGCTTCCAGGTCCCCTCCGGACCGGGCCGCTCTGCTTCCCCGCGGTCTGAGAAACCGCGGAACGAAACATTTCAAAATTTCAAAGTTTGCATTGAGCGCGTGATTCCCAGCTGCATAGTCCAGGTTGCGGCCGAGTTACGCGCTGAAGGCACTCAACCTCTTCTCGGTTTCTATGGCTGGTCTGGGCCAGTACGAGTGGAATCGGGAAGACATTTAAATTGTTTGGCGATTTGAGATGATGGTTTTTTGGTTGATATAATCTTTCACAAATACCTGCTGGAGTGAGGAGGTCAACAAAACCGATCGGGCGTAAAGCTCGAAAAACTGTCGCTTGACCATCGTCGCGGCCGAAAATGAAACCGCGCGTAGTTCAAATCATCCGCCCTGCTCGGATACGTACGGGATTGACGGAGAGTTCCCCCGGGGGTCCTAAAGCGGCCGTGCGGCCTCGGTGCTCAAGCTACCGGTCCATTGCGGACTTGAAAGTGCACCGGGGGCCGGACCTCAATTTGATCTTAACCATAAGGCCAAGAAGAAGAAATGAGGGTGCCATAATGTATGAGTTTTTATTAAATTTTCATGTATTTAGGGTGGGAATCATTGGCTGAAAGACGTCTCAATGCAAGATTGAAATGATTGAATAAATTTGATCCGCATGGCTGAGCACCGAGGTCTCGCAAATTATTCGTACTAATATATACATTGGTCGCTTGGATCATGCATATAAAAATCAAGAAATAGATGCCAGAGCTAGAAGACTTAAGGACTCCATTTCCCCCCGGACAATACGGGATAGCAACTGCAGGGTTATAGATAGCAAAAATTCCACTAGCCACCCTCAGCGTCTAAAAAATCATTAGTTGTATGTATTATGCATGCTCTTCCACTAACCTTATGCGTTTTGTTATAATCCATTCTTTCCGAATGACCACATTTGTGTTTATTTCATCTGTTTTTAAGTTTCCATTTCATTTCCTCGTCCCTCTCCGCGGGGGGAAATTCCTGCTACCTGCAACGTTGGGTCGCATTCCCTGCCTTTTACAGACTCTTTCGGGGTGGAGTGCTGTGTGGTACATTTTCATGTGGTGGTGATGTTTAAATTTCTTGCTTGTTTGTCCTTGCTTCCGTGTTGTAGGATGGCTTCCGTGCTGCATCAAGGGGGTCGGTTTTTTAGTTTTTTTGCGGCATAGGCGTTTGCATCAGTATTGGATGAAGGGATTTTTGCATGGGTGTGTGCGCTGCTGTGGGTGTATCTTTGCGTGTTGTTTCTTTTGCATGTGGTATATTTCCTTTTTACAGTTGGTGACCAAACACCCCACGTCAATCGCCCTTGCGGGGTATTATATAGATATAGATGAAGTGTATGATTTTTACCGGACTGCGCATCCTAAGCGCCGTAGTGCCTTCGTACACACCGCCCGGTGGAGTAGGGGGCCTCGACGACTCGAATTTCCTACTCCGCAGAATCGAGAGGTGGAAGGGGGCGGAGGAACTAGCACGCGAGGATGCTTTTCTAATGGTACCCGCCCCCCCCGTTTTTATGTGAAGGACGTGGGGGCATGTGAGGGCATTAAATCATGGCACCACGGGGCCTGGTGGACAATATTCTACGGCCTGAAACACCGTGGAATGTTAATTGAAAATTTTTCCTTTTCAACTAACAAAATGATTAAAAGATGTAAATGCTGAAACAGAGGGGTGCGACGGAGGGTTTTCCCGTTTTCTAAGGGACTGCGGAACGAAAAATTTCAACATAATAAATTTTAAATTTAGCGCGTCGCGCCCACCAGAATGAATCCTCGCGTGCTAGGTCCTCCGCCCCCCTCCTCCCGCAATCAGTAGAGGAGGAACGTCGTGGCATTCGAGCCCGACTCCTCCCGTCCCCTTTTACCCACGGGTGGCACGTGCCAAGGCGCTTCGGCGCGTAGGAGCGCCGTCCGCGAAAAATCATGCAGTTTGGTCCCCGATTCTTCTTCTTAGCCTTATGGCTAAGATCAAAGCGTAGTCCGGCCCACGGTGCGCTTCCAGGTCCCCTCCGGACCGGGCCGCTCTCCTTCCCGCGGTCTGAGTAACCGCGGAACGAAACATTTCAAAATATCAAAGTTTGCATTGAGCGCGTGATTCCCAGCTGCATAGTCCAGGTTGCGGCCGAGTTACGCGCTGAAGGCACTCAACCTCTTCTCGGTTTCTATGGCTGGTCTGGGCCAGTACGAGTGGAATCGGGAAGACATTTAAATTGTTTGGCGATTTGAGATGATGGTTTTTTGGTTGATATAATCTTTCACAAATACCTGCTGGAGTGAGGAGGTCAACAAAACCGATCGGGCGTAAAGCTCGAATAACTGTCGCTTGACCATCGTCGCGGCCGAAAATGAAACCGCGCGTAGTTCAAATCATCCGCCCTGCTCGGATACGTACGGGATTGACGGAGAGTTCCCCCGGGGGTCCTAAAGCGGCCGTGCGGCCTCGGTGCTCAAGCTACCGGTCCATTGCGGACTTGAAAGTGCACCGGGGGCCGGACCTCAATTTGATCTTAACCATAAGGCCAAGAAGAAGAAATGAGGGTGCCATAATGTATGAGTTTTTATATAAATATTCATGGATTTAGGGTGGGAATCATTGGCTGAAAGACGTCTCAATGCAAGATTGAAATGATTGAATAAAATTCATTCTCTCTCTAGCCCTCAACCTGAGCGGACCTGCCTACTGAGCGCTCCTGGTAACCGGTTTGACCCACCAGAGACTACCTGCCTGCCACCTCGATTCTTGGTGCTTTTGGTTTTAGTGAAGTGCAGTGTAGTGTCAACGTATACGTTGCTTCGTTTATATAGTTTTCGTTTTGTGTGTGGTTTGTTAACCTGTGTGTGGTAGTAGTAATTTATTTAGTGGATTGTGGTGGTTTTTGTCCTTCGACTCTGATTGGTGACCGGTGAGTGCTTTCCTTTTTCTTTCTTTTGGTCCTCTGAAAACCAGACCTTACTCAAGCATCGTTTTTTCCACTTAGGCTTCATATTCAATTCCAAATCGTAACTTATAGTTTGAGCTAAAGTAAGCTAACCCCTTCTAGAAATTTTAGCATAGTGTATACAGGTTAGCTTTTGTTGGGAACTTGGTAATTAAATTAGGATGGCTTCATCCAGGTCCCCTGTTGCTATGCTCGAAGGCACTGGCGAATGCGCGGCTTTAAGGGCCCGTATCGTCATGCTGGAGAGAATGGTGCGGGAGCTTCGATCGGAGATCGCCGGCCGGAGGGCTCCCCTCGGGAGAGATGGTGCTCAGGGTGGGAATTCGAAAACCCGCCACGCCCATAGGGGTGCACGGATTCATCCGAATGCAACACGTGGCTGGGCGATTAGAGACCTACCCCGTGTCCCATCTCTCAACGAGGGAGTGTCTCACGTCCGTAGGTCGGACGATTGGAGGGTCGTCTCTCGGGGCAAGGGGAAGGTAACGCTGCGGCGAGGATTGGACTCTGCGGAGGCAGATACCATCCCCGTCTCCAACAGGTACCAGGTGCTGTCGGATGACAGCACCACCGTACCTGCAGCCCCTATCCCTACTCCGAGGGCACTGCCTAGGGTAAGGCATCAGCGGTCGGGGAGGGAGGGAACCGTTATACTAGGTAGTTCAAATGTCCGGCGTATAATGAACCCGCTGCGCCGCAGAGTCCAACAGGAGGGAGGTGTTGGATTCTTGTCGTCCTGGTGTATACCGGGCGGCGGGGTACCCCAGGCGACGCTGGCGGTGAAGGCGGCCGTCAGTAATACGGGCTGCTCCAAGCTACGCATTGTGGCTCATGTCGGGACAAACGACGCCTCGGAACGTGGATCTGAAGAGATCCTGCGCTCCTTTAAGGAGATGCACTCGGAGGTGAAACGAGTCGAGGCAGAGTTCAAGGTCCCAATTAAATTAAGTATATGTAGTATTGTGCCGCGTTCAGACCGCGGAAGGCTCGTTTGGAGCCGCATTGAGGGTTTAAATGAGAGATTGCTGGGATTTTGCCGGGGAATCGGAGCGGACTTCGTTGATCTGAGGCCCGTCCTCTCATCGTGTCGGGTACCCCTTAATCGCTCCGGGGTCCATTATACTGCCGAGGCATCGCAGTTGGTAGCGCGTAGTTTACACGAACACGTGTCGAGGGTTTAGCATAGCTGGTAGGCAAGAGCGTAGGTCATATATTGGGAAAAATAAAGTAGAATCCAGCGCTTTTTGTCAATTCAGTTCAGGTAATGCCTCTCAAATCCCCAAAAATATTGAACAAACAAGCACTTGCGTTAAAACAACATATAACCCACGTAAATTTAATAAATTGGTGCCTCTACATACATAACAGATAGCAATGCAAGTGAATGTAATGCTTTTGTCTCTGTTCACCACGAATCGTCTCAAAACAGTTTTGTTAGCGTACATAAAACCGAAAAATAAGAAGTTATTAGCCATATTAAAATTATAACATTAAATTGCCGTAGCATTAGAAACAAAATATCGGATATTGAACATATTTTTGTCAGTACAAACGCAGACATAGCAGTTGGAACAGAAAGTTGGCTCACGGGAGATATAGCAAACAATGAGGTTTTTCCAAACGGCTTCACAATTTACAGAAGGGACAGACCAAATAGGTTGGGTGGGGGAGTATTCATTGCAGTAAAGTCACATCTTAGTAGCCAACGATATGAATACGACGTAGATGACATAGAAAGCGTTTGGTGCAACATTAAGGACTACAACGGCAGAAGCCTATACGTGTGTTCATTTTATAGACCCCCAGATTCTAACACAGATGTCCTACACAAGCTCGACGAACAAATATCCACTATCAGCAGCAGACAAAGCAACAGTATTACTATAATCGCTGGTGACACAAATCTACCGTCAATTGACTGGGAAAACTACTGCGTGGGAAAATCTGCCAAAAACAGAGATTCATGCCAAGAACTCCTTCATATATTCACAAAACACTCCTTAGAACAAATAGTTAAATCACCAACACGGGGCCAAAGCATACTAGACATCTTTGCGACTTCTATGCCCGAAATCATTACTAACATTGAAATAATAGACGGAATCAGTGACCATAAGGCTATTCTTGTGGAGTTAAAAACTAAGTTCGTCTAAATAAACAAAGAAAAGCGTAAAATATACCTATACAACAAGGCAAATTTTAACGGACTAAGAGAATATTTAAAGATAAAATTACCGGAATACAAGACAAAAACACTGACAACAAATACAGAGAACACTTGGAATTATTTCTTAAATATTTTACGCGAAGGAATAAAGACGTACATCCCGTCCAAACTCAAATGCGACAGTAAGGAACCTAGATGGTACAACGGGGAAGTCAGATCGGCATTAAGAAGGCAAAGAAAGCTACAGTCAAATTTTAAAAAGAGTTTAAAAAGTGACGATATAATTTATATGAATACAACCAAACAGCAACTAAAAGAATGTCGTAGTAAGACGAAAAGTATTATGCGCACAGCACTACACTCTTTTAAATCTAAAATGCTAAGCGAATATCTTGAGGAAAATCCAAAGTCATTCTGGTCCTATGTTAGGGAAATACAGGGTAAACGTCCCACTGTTCACTCTTTGAGGACGGAAAATGAGGAAATCATTACAGATAGCGTGAAAAAGGCAAATATGTTAAACCGATTTTTCCAGAGCGTCTACAACAAAAACACAAACGCACCAAACGATCCTCCACACCCACCCGGGGAACACATGAGCGATCTTACACTGACCAAGCAGGGAATAGTACATCTACTCCGTAGTATCAAAGCACACAAGGCACCTGGTCCGGAAGAAATACCTGCTAGAATATATAAGGAATTAGCTGACGACATTGCCCCATTTTTACATATTGTTTTTCTAAAATCGATAGAAGAAGGCTCAGTGCCTCGCGACTGGAAGCTAGCCCATATAACTCCCATCTATAAAGGCGGCGATAGGGATAAACCAACCAATTACCGAACCATTTCTTTAACATCGATCTCTTGTAAAATATTGGAACACGTTATTGTCACTAACATTATGAAATTTCTTGATAGTAGGAAAATACTAATCCACAACCAGCACGGATTTAGGAAAAGCAGATCTTGCGAAACACAACTTGGTCTCTTCATTCACGATATACTTAGATCGGGAGAAAACAACACCCAAGTCGATGCAGTATTCCTGGATTTCAAAAAAGCCTTCGACAAAGTCCCACACAATAAATTGTTACACAAACTTAAATACTATGGGATCAATGAGAAAATAATTAATTGGATTAGGGACTTCTTGTCAAACCGCAAACAAATAGTAGTCATAGATGGGTTGTGCTCAACGGAGAGAGATGTTACTTCGGGCGTCCCCCAGGGAAGTGTAATAGGGCCTCTTCTGTTCTTAATATACATAAATGACTTAAGCACACACGTTAGTAGCAATCTAAGGTTATTTGCTGACGACACGGTGATATACAGGGAAATAAGGAGCCAACTAGATCGCGAGCTACTCTCTAGAGACTTAGACAATATCTCGGGATGGTGCAATAAATGGGGATTAACACTTAATATAGATAAATGTGCAGTTTTGAAATTTTGGAATAAAGGAAGCGAGGAACAGGATATAAACTACAAAATAGAGGGTTCAGTATTGACTACGGCAAATCAAGTTAAATATTTGGGGGTTGTTCTAACACCACGCCTTTCATGGGGAGCACATATCAGGACAATATGCGGATCAGCTTTAAAGAAACTTGGCTTCATAAAACGGGTGGTGGGGAAATGTAATGAAAAAGTTAAAGAGAGGTGTTATTTTGCTCTAGTTAGACCTCATTTGGAATATGCCGCAAGTATTTGGGATCCGTGGGAGAAAATTTGGCAAAAAGAATTAGATAAAGTCCAGAGAAAATCCGCTAGATTTGTTAAAAATTGTTATGATAAAAACACAAGTGTGACAGGTCTCTTAGGGGATTTAGGCTGGGAACCACTTGAAGTGCGGAGAGAACAAGCGAGGCTTAGACTTTTAGAAAGGTTCAGAACAAACGAGTTTAAATATGACACTGAAGGAATTATAATGGCCCCACACTACTTAGGTAGATCAGACCACAAAGATAAACTAAGGGAGATAGATTCCAAGACAGATAGGTACAAATACTCATTCTTTCCCCGAACAATCAGTAATCATAATAGCAAGAAACCGAAGTCACTTTAGAAATATTAAAAACTTTGAATTTACAAGTCGGAACAAAATTAAACACTATAGAGATGTTAGGTATACTTTCAGGTGCATGTGTATGTTAGTTGGTAGTTTGAGTGTTTGCATGTGTGTGGGGTGTAAGTGTTCATGCATGAATGTATGCCATGTTTTTTTTTATATATGATTTTGTCGTTATTGCATGCGATTTTTTTTTTATTATTTTTCTTTTCTAAATTATGGGTGGTGTCCTAGCACCCCCCGCCACACGCCCTTGCGGCGGCTTGCGGGGTATTGAGTAGATGTAGATGTAGATGAAATTTGATCCGCATGGCTCATCACCGAGGTCTCGCAAATTATTCGTACTAATATATACATTGGTCGCTTGGATCATGCATATAAAAATCAAGAAATAGATGCCAGAGCTAGAAGACCTAAGGACTCCATTTCCCCCCGGACAATACGGGATAGCAACTGCAGGGTTATAGATGGCAAAAATTCCACTAGCCACCCTCAGCGTCTAAAAAATCATTAGTTGTATGTATTTAGCATGCTCTTCCACTAACCTTATGCGTTTTGTTATAATCCATTCTTTCCGAATGACCACATTTGTGTTTATTTCATCTGTTTTTAAGTTTCCATTTCATTTCCTCGTCCCTCTCCGCGGGGGGAAATTCCTGCTACCAGCAACGTTGGGTCGAATTCGTTGCCTTTTACAGACTCTTTCGGGGTGGAGTGCTACGTGGTACATTTTCATGTGGTGGTGATGTTTAAATTTCTTGCTTGTTTGTCCTGGCTTCCGTGTTGTAGGATGGCTTCCGTGCTGCATCAAGGGGGTCAGTTTTTTAGTTTTTTTGCGGTATAGGCGTTTGCATCAGTATTGGATGAAGGGATTTTTGCATGGGTGTGTGCGCTGCTGTGGGTGTATCTTTGCGTGTTGTTTCTTTTGCATGTGGTATATTTCCTTTTTACAGTTGGTGACCAAACACCCCACGTCAATCGCCCTTGCGGGGTATTATATAGATATAGATGAAGTGTATGATTTTTACCGGACTGCGCATCCTAAGCGCCGTAGTGCCTTCGTACACACCGCCCGGTGGAGTAGGGGGCCTCGACGACCCGAATTTCCTACTCCGCAGAATCGAGAGGTGGAAGGGGGCGGAGGAACTAGCACGCGAGGATGCTTTTCTAATGGTACCCGCCCCCCCCGTTTTTATGTGAAGGACGTGGGGGCATGTGAGGGCATTAAATCATGGCACCACGGGGCCTGGTGGACAATATTCTACGGCCTGAAACACCGTGGAATGTTAATTGAAAATTTTTCCTTTTCAACTAACAAAATGATTAAAAGATGTAAATGCTGAAACAGAGGTGTGCGACGGAGGGTTTTCCCGTTTTCTAAGGGACTGCGGAACGAAAAATTTCAACATAATAAATTTTAAATTCAGCGCGTCGCGCCCACCAGATTGAATCCTCGCGTGCTAGGTCCTCCGCCCCCCTCCTCCCGCAATCAGTAGAGGAGGAACGTCGTGGCATTCGAGCCCGACTCCTCCCCTCCCCTTTTATCCACGGGTGGCACGTGCCAAGGCGCTTCGGCGCGTAGGAGCGCCGTCCGCGTAAAATCATGCAGTTTGGTCCCCGATTCTTCTTCTTAGCCTTATGGCTAAGATCAAAGCGTAGTCCGGCCCACGGTGCGCTTCCAGGTCCCCTCCGGACCGGGCCGCTCTGCTTCCCCGCGGTCTGAGAAACCGCGGAACGAAACATTTCAAAATTTCAAAGTTTGCATTGAGCGCGTGATTCCCAGCTGCATAGTCCAGGTTGCGGCCGAGTTACGCGCTGAAGGCACTCAACCTCTTCTCGGTTTCTATGGCTTGTCTGGGCCAGTACGAGTGGAATCGGGAAGACATTTAAATTGTTTGGCGATTTGAGATGATGGTTTTTTGGTTGATATAATCTTTCACAAATACCTGCTGGAGTGAGGAGGTCAACAAAACCGATCGGGCGTAAAGCTCGAAAAACTGTCGCTTGACCATCGTCGCGGCCGAAAATGAAACCGCGCGTAGTTCAAATCATCCGCCCTGCTCGGATACGTACGGGATTGACGGAGAGTTCCCCCGGGGGTCCTAAAGCGGCCGTGCGGCCTCGGTGCTCAAGCTACCGGTCCATTGCGGACTTGAAAGTGCACCGGGGGCCGGACCTCAATTTGATCTTAACCATAAGGCCAAGAAGAAGAAATGAGGGTGCCATAATGTATGAGTTTTTATATAAATTTTCATGTATTTAGGGTGGGAATCATTGGCTGAAAGACGTCTCAATGCAAGATTGAAATGATTGAATAAATTTGATCCGCATGGCTCAGCACCGAGGTCTCGCAAATTATTCGTACTAATATATACATTGGTCGCTTGGATCATGCATATAAAAATCAAGAAATAGATGCCAGAGCTAGAAGACTTAAGGACTCCATTTCCCCCCGGACAATACGGGATAGCAACTGCAGGGTTATAGATAGCAAAAATTCCACTAGCCACCCTCAGCGTCTAAAAAATCATTAGTTGTATGCATTATGCATGCTCTTCCACTAACCTTATGCGTTTTGTTATAATCCATTCTTTCCGAATGACCACATTTGTGTTTATTTCATCTGTTTTTAAGTTTCCATTTCATTTCCTCGTCCCTCTCCGCGGGGGGAAATTCCTGCTACCTGCAACGTTGGGTCGCATTCCCTGCCTTTTACAGACTCTTTCGGGGTGGAGTGCTGTGTGGTACATTTTCATGTGGTGGTGATGTTTAAATTTCTTGCTTGTTTGTCCTTGCTTCCGTGTTGTAGGATGGCTTCCGTGCTGCATCAAGGGGGTCGGTTTTTTAGTTTTTTTGCGGCATAGGCGTTTGCATCAGTATTGGATGAAGGGATTTTTGCATGGGTGTGTGCGCTGCTGTGGGTGTATCTTTGCGTGTTGTTTCTTTTGCATGTGGTATATTTCCTTTTTACAGTTGGTGACCAAACACCCCACGTCAATCGCCCTTGCGGGGTATTATATAGATATAGATGAAGTGTATGATTTTTACCGGACTGCGCATCCTAAGCGCCGTAGTGCCTTCGTACACACCGCCCGGTGGAGTAGGGGGCCTCGACGACTCGAATTTCCTACTCCGCAGAATCGAGAGGTGGAAGGGGGCGGAGGAACTAGCACGCGAGGATGCTTTTCTAATGGTACCCGCCCCCCCCCGTTTTTATGTGAAGGACGTGGGGGCATGTGAGGGCATTAAATCATGGCACCACGGGGCCTGGTGGACAATATTCTACGGCCTGAAACACCGTGGAATGTTAATTGAAAATTTTTCCTTTTCAACTAACAAAATGATTAAAAGATGTAAATGCTGAAACAGAGGGGTGCGACGGAGGGTTTTCCCGTTTTCTAAGGGACTGCGGAACGAAAAATTTCAACATAATAAATTTTAAATTCAGCGCGTCGCACCCACCAGAATGAATCCTCGCGTGCTAGGTCCTCCGCCCCCCTCCTCCCGCAATCAGTAGAGGAGGAACGTCGTGGCATTCGAGCCCGACTCCTCCCGTCCCCTTTTACCCACGGGTGGCACGTGCCAAGGCGCTTCGGCGCGTAGGAGCGCCGTCCGCGAAAAATCATGCAGTTTGGTCCCCGATTCTTCTTCTTAGCCTTGTGGCTAAGATCAAAGCGTAGTCCGGCCCACGGTGCGCTTCCAGGTCCCCTCCGGACCGGGCCGCTCTGCTTCCCCGCGGTCTGAGTAACCGCGGAACGAAACATTTCAAAATATCAAAGTTTGCAATGAGCGCGTGATTCCCAGCTGCACAGTCCAGGTTGCGGCCGAGTTACGCGCTGAAGGCACTCAACCTCTTCTCGGTTTCTATGGCTTGTCTGGGCCAGTACGAGTGGAATCGGGAAGACATTTAAATTGTTTGGCGATTTGAGATGATGGTTTTTTGGTTGATATAATCTTTCACAAATACCTGCTGGAGTGAAGAGGTCAACAAAACCGATCGGGCGTAAAGCTCGAATAACTGTCGCTTGACCATCGTCGCGGCCGAAAATGAAACCGCGCGTAGTTCAAATCATCCGCCCTGCTCGGATACGTACGGGATTGACGGAGAGTTCCCCCGGGGGTCCTTAAGCGGCCGTGCGGCCTCGGTGCTCAAGCTACCGGTCCATTGCGGACTTGAAAGTGCACCGGGGGCCGGACCTCAATTTGATCTTAACCATAAGGCCAAGAAGAAGAAATGAGGGTGCCATAATGTATGAGTTTTTATATAAATTTTCATGTATTTAGGGTGGGAATCATTGGCTGAAAGACGTCTCAATGCAAGATTGAAATGATTGAATAAATTTGATCCGCATGGCTCAGCACCGAGGTCTCGCAAATTATTCGTACTAATATATACATTGGTCGCTTGGATCATGCATATAAAAATCAAGAAATAGATGCCAGAGCTAGAAGACTTAAGGACTCCATTTCCCCCCGGACAATACGGGATAGCAACTGCAGGGTTATAGATAGCAAAAATTCCACTAGCCACCCTCAGCGTCTAAAAAATCATTAGTTGTATGCATTATGCATGCTCTTCCACTAACCTTATGCGTTTTGTTATAATCCATTCTTTCCGAATGACCACATTTGTGTTTATTTCATCTGTTTTTAAGTTTCCATTTCATTTCCTCGTCCCTCTCCGCGGGGGGAAATTCCTGCTACCTGCAACGTTGGGTCGCATTCCCTGCCTTTTACAGACTCTTTCGGGGTGGAGTGCTACGTGGTACATTTTCATGTGGTGGTGATGTTTAAATTTCTTGCTTGTTTGTCCTTGCTTCCGTGTTGTAGGATGGCTTCCGTGCTGCATCAAGGGGGTCGGTTTTTTAGTTTTTTTGCGGTATAGGCGTTTGCATCAGTATTGGATGAAGGGATTTTTGCATGGGTGTGTGCGCTGCTGTGGGTGTATCTTTGCGTGTTGTTTCTTTTGCATGTGGTATATTTCCTTTTTACAGTTGGTGACCAAACACCCCACGTCAATCGCCCTTGCGGGGTATTATATAGATATAGATGAAGTGTATGATTTTTACCGGACTGCGCATCCTAAGCGCCGTAGTGCCTTCGTACACACCGCCCGGTGGAGTAGGGGGCCTCGACGACTCGAATTTCCTACTCCGTAGAATCGAGAGGTGGAAGGGGGCGGAGGAACTAGCACGCGAGGATGCTTTTCTAATGGTACCCGCCCCCCCCGTTTTTATGTGAAGGACGTGGGGGCATGTGAGGGCATTAAATCATGGCACCACGGGGCCTGGTGGACAATATTCTACGGCCTGAAACACCGTGGAATGTTAATTGAAAATTTTTCCTTTTCAACTAACAAAATGATTAAAAGATGTAAATGCTGAAACAGAGGGGTGCGACGGAGGGTTTTCCCGTTTTCTAAGGGACTGCGGAACGAAAAATTTCAACATAATAAATTTTAAATTCAGCGCGTCGCGCCCACCAGAATGAATCCTCGCGTGCTAGGTCCTCCGCCCCCCTCCTCCCGCAATCAGTAGAGGAGGAACGTCGTGGCATTCGAGCCCGACTCCTCCCCTCCCCTTTTACCCACGGGTGGCACGTGCCAAGGCGCTTCGGCGCGTAGGAGCGCCGTCCGCGAAAAATCATACAGTTTGGTCCCCGATTCTTCTTCTTAGCCTTATGGCTAAGATCAAAGCGTAGTCCGGCCCACGGTGCGCTTCCAGGTCCCCTCCGGACCGGGCCGCTCTGCTTCCCCGCGGTCTGAGAAACCGCGGAACGAAACATTTCAAAATATCAAAGTTTGCATTGAGCGCGTGATTCCCAGCTGCATTGTCCAGGTTGCGGCCAAGTTACGCGCTGAAGGCACTCAACCTCTTCTCGGTTTCTATGGCTGGTGTGGGCCAGTACGAGTGGAATCGGGAAGCCATTTAAATTGTTTGGCGATTTGAGATGATGGTTTTTTGGTTGATATAATCTTTCACAAATACCTGCTGGAGTGAGGAGGTCAACAAAACCGATCGGGCGTAAAGCTCGAATAACTGTCGCTTGACCATCGTCGCGGCCGAAAATGAAACCGCGCGTAGTTCAAATCATCCGCCCTGCTCGGATACGTACGGGATTGACGGAGAGTTCCCCCGGGGGTCCTAAAGCGGCCGTGCGGCCTCGGTGCTCAAGCTACCGGTTCATTGCGGACTTGAAAGTGCACCGGGGGCCGGACCTCAATTTGATCTTAACCATAAGGCCAAGAAGAAGAAATGAGGGTGCCATAATGTATGAGTTTTTATATAAATTTTCATGTATTTAGGGTGGGAATCATTGGCTGAAAGACGTCTCAATGCAAGATTGAAATGATTGAATAAATTTGATCCGCATGGCTCAGCACCGAGGTCTCGCAAATTATTCGTACTAATATATACATTGGTCGCTTGGATCATGCATATAAAAATGAAGAAATAGATGCCAGAGCTAGAAGACTTAAGGACTCCATTTCCCCCCGGACAATACGGGATAGCAACTGCAGGGTTATAGATAGCAAAAATTGCACTAGCCACCCTCAGCGTCTAAAAAATCATTAGTTGTATGTATTATGCATGCTCTTCCACTAACCTTATGCGTTTTGTTATAATCCATTCTTTCCGAATGACCACATTTGTGTTTATTTCATCTGTTTTTAAGTTTCCATTTCATTTTCTCGTCCCTCTCCGCGGGGGGAAATTCCTGCTACCTGCAACGTTGGGTCGCATTCCCTGCCTTTTACAGACTCTTTCGGGGTGGAGTGCTACGTGGTACATTTTCATGTGGTGGTGATGTTTAAATTTCTTGCTTGTTTGTCCTTGCATCCGTGTGATAGGATGGCTTCCGTGCTGCATCAAGGGGGTCGGTTTTTTAGTTTTTTTGCGGTATAGGCGTTTGCATCAGTATTGGATGAAGTGATTTTTGCATGGGTGTGTGCGCTGCTGTGGGTGTATCTTTGCGTGTTGTTTCTTTTGCATGTGGTATATTTCCTTTTTACAGTTGGTGACCAAACACCCCACGTCAATCGCCCTTGCGGGGTATTATATAGATATAGATGAAGTGTATGATTTTTACCGGACTGCGCATCCTAAGCGCCGTAGTGCCTTCGTACACACCGCCCGGTGGAGTAGGGGGCCTCGACGACTCGAATTTCCTACTCCGCAGAATCGAGAGGTGGAAGGGGGCGGAGGAACTAGCACGCGAGGATGCTTTTCTAATGGTACCCGCCCCCCCCGTTTTTATGTGAAGGACGTGGGGGCATGTGAGGGCATTTAATCATGGCACCACGGGGCCTGGTGGACAATATTCTACGGCCTGAAGCACCGTGGAATGTTAATTGAAAATTTTTCCTTTTCAACTAACAAAATGATTAAAAGATGTAAATGCTGAAACAGAGGGGTGCGACGGAGGGTTTTCCCGTTTTCTAAGGGACTGCGGAACGAAAAATTTCAACATAATAAATTTTAAATTCAGCGCGTCGCGCCCACCAGAATGAATCCTCGCGTGCTAGGTCCTCCGCCCCCTCCTCCCGCAATCAGTAGAGGAGGAACGTCGTGGCATTCGAGCCCGACTCCTCCCCTCCCCTTTTACCCACGGGTGGCACGTGCCAAGGCGCTTCGGCGCGTAGGAGCGCCGTCCGCGAAAAATCATGCAGTTTGGTCCCCGATTCTTCTTCTTAGCCTTATGGCTAAGATCAAAGCGTAGACCGGCCCACGGTGCGCTTCCAGGTCCCCTCCGGACCGGGCCGCTCTGCTTCCCCGCGGTCTGAGAAACCGCGGAACGAAACATTTCAAAATATCAAAGTTTGCATTGAGGGCGTGATTCCAAGCGGCATAGTCCAGGTTGCGGCCGAGTTAGGCGCTGAAGGCACTCAACCTCTTCTCGGTTTCTATGGCTGGTCTGGGCCAGTACGAGTGGAATCGGGAAGACATTTAAATTGTTTGGCGATTTGAGATGATGGTTTTTTGGTTGATATAATCTTTCACAAATACCTGCTGGAGTGAGGAGGTCAACAAAACCGATCGGGCGTAAAGCTCGAATAACTGTCGCTTGACCATCGTCGCGGCCGAAAATGAAACCGCGCGTAGTTCAAATCATCCGCCCTGCTCGGATACGTACGGGATTGACGGAGAGTTCCCCCGGGGGTCCTAAAGCGGCCGTGCGGCCTCGGTGCTCAAGCTACCGGTCCATTGCGGACTTGAAAGTGCACCGGGGGCCGGACCTCAATTTGATCTTAACCATAAGGCCAAGAAGAAGAAATGAGGGTGCCATAATGTATGAGTTTTTATATAAATATTCATGGATTTAGGGTGGGAATCATTGGCTGAAAGACGTCTCAATGCAAGATTGAAATGATTGAATAAATTTGATCCGCATGGCTCAGCACCGAGGTCTCGCAAATTATTCGTACTAATATATACATTGGTCGCTTGGATCATGCATATAAAAATCAAGAAATAGATGCCAGAGCTAGAAGACTTAAGGACTCCGTTTCCCCCCGGACAATACGGGATAGCAACTGCAGGGTTATAGATAGCAAAAATTCCACTAGCCACCCTCAGCGTCTAAAAAATCATTAGTTGTATGTATTATGCATGCTCTTCCACTAACCTTATGCGTTTTGTTATAATCCATTCTTTCCGAATGACCACATTTGTGTTTATTTCATCAGTTTTTAAGTTACCATTTCATTTCCTCGTCCCTCTCCGCGGGGGGAAATTCCTGCTACCAGCAACGTTGGGTCGAATTCGTTGCCTTTTACAGACTCTTTCGGGGTGGAGTGCTACGTGGTACATTTTCATGTGGTAGTGATGTTTAATTTCTTGCTTGTTTGTCCTGGCTTCCGTGTTGTAGGATGGCTTCCGTGCTGCATCAAGGGGGTCAGTTTTTTAGTTTTTTTGCGGTATAGGCGTTTGCATCAGTATTGGATGAAGGGATTTTTGCATGGGTGTGTGCGCTGCTGTGGGTGTATCTTTGCGTGTTGTTTCTTTTGCATGTGGTATATTTCCTTTTTACAGTTGGTGACCAAACACCCCACGTCAATCGCCCTTGCGGGGTATTATATAGATATAGATGAAGTGTATGATTTTTACCGGACTGCGCATCCTAAGCGCCGTAGTGCCTTCGTACACACCGCCCGGTGGAGTAGGGGGCCTCGACGACTCGAATTTCCTACTCCGCAGAATCGAGAGGTGGAAGGGGGCGGAGGAACTAGCACGCGAGGATGCTTTTCTAATGGTACCCGCCCCCCCCGTTTTTATGTGAAGGACGTGGGGGCATGTGAGGGCATTAAATCATGGCACCACGGGGCCTGGTGGACAATATTCTACGGCCTGAAACACCGTGGAATGTTAATTGAAAATTTTTCCTTTTCAACTAACAAAATGATTAAAAGATGTAAATGCTGAAACAGAGGGGTGCGACGGAGGGTTTTCCCGTTTTCTAAGGGACTGCGGAACGAAAAATTTCAACATAATAAATTTTAAATTCAGCGCGCCGTGCCCACCAGAATGAATCCTCGCGTGCTAGGTCCTCCGCCCCCCTCCTCCCGCAATCAGTAGAGGAGGAACGTCGTGGCATTCGAGCCCGACTCCTCCCCTCCCCTTATACCCACGGGTGGCACGTGCCAAGGCGCTTCGGCGCGTAGGAGCGCCGTCCGCGAAAAATCATGCAGTTTGGTCCCCGATTCTTCTTCTTAGCCTTATGGCTAAGATCAAAGCGTAGTCCGACCCACGGTGCGCTTCCAGGTCCCCTCCGGACCGGGCCGCTCTGCTTCCCCGCGGTCTGAGAAACCGCGGAACGAAACATTTCAAAATATCAAAGTTTGCATTGAGCGTGTGATTCCAAGCTGCATAGACCAGGTTGCGGCCGAGTTACGCGCTGAAGGCACTCAACCTCTTCTCGGTTTCTATGGCTGGTCTGGGCCAGTACGAGTGGAATCGGGAAGACATTTAAATTGTTTGGCGATTTGAGATGATGGTTTTTCGGTTGATATAATCTTTCACAAATACCTGCTGGAGTGAGGAGGTCAACAAAACCGATCGGGCGTAAAGCTCGAATAACTGTCGCTTGACCATCGTCGCGGCCGAAAATGAAACCGCGCGTAGTTCAAATCATCCGCCCTGCTCGGATACGTACGGGATTGACGGAGAGTTTCCCCGGGGGTCCTAAAGCGGCCGTGCGGCCTCGGTGCTCAAGCTACCGGTCCATTGCGGACTTGAAAGTGCACCGGGGGCCGGACCTCAATTTGATCTTAACCATGAGGCCAAGAAGAAGAAATGAGGGTGCCATAATGTATGAGTTTTTATATAAATTTTCATGTATTTAGGGTGGGAATCATTGGCTGAAAGACGTCTCAATGCAAGATTGAAATGATTGAATAAATTTGATCCGCATGGCTCAGCACCGAGGTCTCGCAAATTATTCGTACTAATATATACATTGGTCGCTTGGATCATGCATATAAAAATTAAGAAATAGATGCCAGAGCTAGAAGACTTAAGGACTCCATTTCCCCCCGGACAATACGGGATAGCAACTGCAGGGTTATAGATAGCAAAAATTCCACTAGCCACCCTCAGCGTCTAAAAAATCATTAGTTGTATGTATTATGCATGCTCTTCCACTAACCTTATGCGTTTTGTTATAATCCATTCTTTCCGAATGACCACATTTGTGTTTATTTCATCTGTTTTTAAGTTTCCATTTCATTTCCTCGTCCCTCTCCGCGGGGGGAAATTCCTGCTACCTGCAACGTTGGGTCGCATTCCCTGCCTTTTACAGACTCTTTCGGGTAGGAGTGCTGTGTGGTACATTTTCATGTGGTGGTGATGTTTAAATTTAATGCTTGTTTGTCCTTGCTTCCGTGTTGTAGGATGGCTTCCGTGCTGCATCAAGGGGGTCGGTTTTTTAGTTTTTTTGCGGTATAGGCGTTTGCATCAGTATTAGATGAAGGGATTTTTGCATGGGTGTGTGCGCTGCTGTGGGTGTATCTTTGCGTGTTGTTTCTTTTGCATGTGGTATATTTCCTTTTTACAGTTGGTGACCAAACACCCCACGTCAATCGCCCTTGCGGGGTATTATATAGATATAGATGAAGTGTATGATTTTTACCGGACTGCGCATCCTAAGCGCCGTAGTGCCTTCGTACACACCGCCCGGTGGAGTAGGGGGCCTCGACGACTCGAATTTCCTACTCCGAAGAATCGAGAGGTGGAATGGGGCGGAGGAACTAGCACGCGAGGATGCTTTTCTAATGGTACCCGCCCCCCCGTTTTTATGTGAAGGACGTGGGGGCATGTGAGGGCATTTAATCATGGCACCACGGGGCCTGGTGGACAATATTCTACGGCCTGAAACACCGTGGAATGTTAATTGAAAATTTTTCCTTTTCAACTAACAAAATGATTAAAAGATGTAAATGCTGAAACAGAGGGGTGCGACGGAGGGTTTTCCCGTTTTCTAAGGGACTGCGGAACGAAAAATTTCAACATAATAAATTTTAAATTCAGCGCGTCGCGCCTACCAGAATGAATCCTCGCGTGCTAGGTCCTCCGCCCCCCTCCTCCCGCAATCAGTAGAGGAGGAACGTCGTGGCATTCGAGCCCGACTCCTCCCCTCCCCTTTTACCCACGGGTGGCACGTGCCAAGGCGCTTCGGCGCGTAGGAGCGCCGTCCGCGAAAAATCATACAGTTTGGTCCCCGATTCTTCTTCTTAGCCTTATGGCTAAGATCAAAGCGTAGTCCGGCCCACGGTGCGCTTCCAGGTCCCCTCCGGACCGGGCCGCTCTGCTTCCCCGCGGTCTGAGAAACCGCGGAACGAAACATTTCAAAATATCAAAGTTTGCATTGAGCGCGTGATTCCCAGCTGCATTGTCCAGGTTGCGGCCAAGTTACGCGCTGAAGGCACTCAACCTCTTCTCGGTTTCTATGGCTGGTGTGGGCCAGTACGAGTGGAATCGGGAAGCCATTTAAATTGTTTGGCGATTTGAGATGATGGTTTTTTGGTTGATATAATCTTTCACAAATACCTGCTGGAGTGAGGAGGTCAACAAAACCGATCGGGCGTAAAGCTCGAATAACTGTCGCTTGACCATCGTCGCGGCCGAAAATGAAACCGCGCGTAGTTCAAATCATCCGCCCTGCTCGGATACGTACGGGATTGACGGAGAGTTCCCCCGGGGGTCCTAAAGCGGCCGTGCGGCCTCGGTGCTCAAGCTACCGGTCCATTGCGGACTTGAAAGTGCACCGGGGGCCGGACCTCAATTTGATCTTAACCATAAGGCCAAGAAGAAGAAATGAGGGTGCCATAATGTATGAGTTTTTATATAAATTTTCATGTATTTAGGGTGGGAATCATTGGCTGAAAGACGTCTCAATGCAAGATTGAAATGATTGAATAAATTTGATCCGCATGGCTCAGCACCGAGGTCTCGCAAATTATTCGTACTAATATATACATTGGTCGCTTGGATCATGCATATAAAAATCAAGAAATAGATGCCAGAGCTAGAAGACTTAAGGACTCCATTTCCCCCCGGACAATACGGGATAGCAACTGCAGGGTTATAGATGGCAAAAATTCCACTAGCCACCCTCAGCGTCTAAAAAATCATTAGTTGTATGTATTATGCATGCTCTTCCACTAACCTTATGCGTTTTGTTATAATCCATTCTTTCCGAATGACCACATTTGTGTTAATTTCATCTGTTTTTAAGTTTCCATTTCATTTCCTCGTCCCTCTCCGCGGGGGGAAATTCCTGCTACCAGCAACGTTGGGTCGCATTCCCTGCCTTTTACAGACTCTTTCGGGGTGGAGTGCTGTGTGGTTCATTTTCATGTGGTGGTGATGTTTAAATTTCTTGCTTGTTTGTCCTTGCATCCGTGTGATAGGATGGCTTCCGTGCTGCATCAAGGGGGTCGGTTTTTTAGTTTTTTTGCGGTATAGGCGTTTGCATCAGTATTGGATGAAGTGATTTTTGCATGGGTGTGTGCGCTGCTGTGGGTGTATCTTTGCGTGTTGTTTCCTTTGCATGTGGTATATTTCCTTTTTACAGTTGGTGACCAAACACCCCACGTCAATCGCCCTTGCGGGGTATTATAATGATATAGATGAAGTGTATGATTTTTACTGGACTGCGCATCCTAAGCGCCGTAGTGCCTTCGTACACACCGCCCGGTGGAGTAGGGGGCCTCGACGACTCGAATTTCCTACTCCAAAGAATCGAGAGGTGGAAGGGGGCGGAGGAACTAGCACGCGAGGATGCTTTTCTAATGGTACCCGCCCCTCCCGTTTTTATGTGAAGGACGTGGGGGCATGTGAGGGCATGAAATCATGGCACCACGGGGCCTGGTGGACAATATTCTACGGCCTGAAACACCGTGGAATGTTAATTGAAAATTTTTCCTTTTCAACTAACAAAATGATTAAAAGATGTAAATGCTGAAACAGAGGGGTGCGACGGAGGGTTTTCCCGTTTTCTAAGGGACTGCGGAACGAAAAATTTCAACATAATAAATTTTAAATTCAGCGCGTCGCGCCCACCAGAATGAATCCTCGCGTGCTAGGTCCTCCGCCCCCCTCCTCCCGCAATCAGTAGAGGAGGAACGTCGTGGCATTCGAGCCCGACTCCTCCCCTCCCCTTTTACCCACGGGTGGCACGTGCCAAGGCGCTTCGGCGCGTAGGAGCGCCGTCCGCGAAAAATCATGCAGTTTGGTCCCCGATTCTTCCTCTTAGCCTTATGGCTAAGATCAAAGCGTAGTCCGCCCCACGGTGCGCTTCCAGGTCCCCTCCGGACCGGGCCGCTCTGCTTCCCCGTGGTCTGAGAAACCGCAGAACGAAACATTTCAAAATATCAAAGTTTGCATTGAGCGCGTGATTCCCAGCGGCATAGTCCAGGTTGCGGCCGAGTTAGGCGCTGAAGGCACTCAACCTCTTCTCGGTTTCTATGGCTGGTCTGGGCCAGTACGAGTGGAATCGGGAAGACATTTAAATTGTTTGGCGATTTGAGATGATGGTTTTTTGGTTGATATAATCTTTCACAAATACCTGCTGGAGTGAGGAGGTCAACAAAACCGATCGGGCGTAAAGCTCGAATAACTGTCGCTTGACCATCGTCGCGGCCGAAAATGAAACCGCGCGTAGTTCAAATCATCCGCCCTGCTCGGATACGTACGGGATTGACGGAGAGTTCCCCCGGGGGTCCTAAAGCGGCCGTGCGGCCTCGGTGCTCAAGCTACCGGTCCATTGCGGACTTGAAAGTGCACCGGGGGCCGGACCTCAATTTGATCTTAACCATAAGGCCAAGAAGAAGAAATGAGGGTGCCATAATGTATGAGTTTTTATATAAATATTCATGGATTTAGGGTGGGAATCATTGGCTGAAAGACGTCTCAATGCAAGATTGAAATGATTGAATAAATTTGATCCGCATGGCTCAGCACCGAGGTCTCGCAAATTATTCGTACTAATATATACATTGGTCGCTTGGATCATGCATATAAAAATCAAGAAATAGATGCCAGAGCTAGAAGACCTAAGGACTCCATTTCCCCCCGGACAATACGGGATAGCAACTGCAGGGTTATAGATGGCAAAAATTCCACTAGCCACCCTCAGCGTCTAAAAAATCATTAGTTGTATGTATTATGCATGCTCTTCCACTAACCTTATGCGTTTTGTTATAATCCATTCTTTCCGAATGACCACATTTGTGTTTATTTCATCTGTTTTTAAGTTTCCATTTCATTTCCTCGTCCCTCTCCGCGGGGGGAAATTCCTGCTACCAGCAACGTTGGGTCGAATTCGTTGCCTTTTACAGACTCTTTCGGGGTGGAGTGCTACGTGGTAAATTTTCATGTGGTGGTGATGTTTAAATTTCTTGCTTGTTTGTCCTGGCTTCCGTGTTGTAGGATGGCTTCCGTGCTGCATCAAGGGGGTCGGTTTTTTAGTTTTTTTGCGGTATAGGCGTTTGCATCAGTATTGGATGAAGGGATTTTTGCATGGGTGTGTGCGCTGCTGTGGGTGTATCTTTGCGTGTTGTTTCTTTTGCATGTGGTATATTTCCTTTTTACAGTTGGTGACCAAACACCCCACGTCAATCGCCCTTGCGGGGTATTATATAGATATAGATGAAGTGTATGATTTTTACCGGACTGCGCATCCTAAGCGCCGTAGTGCCTTCGTACACACCGCCCGGTGGAGTAGGGGGCCTCGACGACTCGAATTTCCTACTCCGCAGAATCGAGAGGTGGAAGGGGGCGGAGGAACTAGCACGTGAGGATGCTTTTCTAATGGTACCCGCCCCCCCCCGTTTTTATGTGAAGGACGTGGGGGCATGTGAGGGCATTAAATCATGGCACCACGGGGCCTGGTGGACAATATTCTACGGCCTGAAACACCGTGGAATGTTAATTGAAAATTTTTCCTTTTCAACTAACAAAATGATTAAAAGATGTAAATGCTGAAACAGAGGGGTGCGACGGAGGGTTTTCCCGTTTTCTAAGGGACTGCGGAACGAAAAATTTCAACATAATAAATTTTAAATTCAGCGCGTCGCGCCCAACAGAATGAATCCTCGCGTGCTAGGTCCTCCGCCCCCCTCCTCCCGCAATCAGTAGAGGAGGAACGTCGTGGCATTCGAGCCCGACTCCTCCCCTCCCCTTTTACCCACGGGTGGCACGTGCCAAGGCGCTTCGGCGCGTAGGAGCGCCGTCAGCGAAAAATCATACAGTTTGGTCCCCGATTCTTCTTCTTAGCCTTATGGCTAAGATCAAAGCGTAGTCCGGCCCACGGTGCGCTTCCAGGTCCCCTCCGGACCGGGCCGCTCTGCTTCCCCGCGGTCTGAGAAACCGCGGAACGAAACATTTCAAAATATCAAAGTTTGCATTGAGCGCGTGATTCCCAGCTGCATAGTCCAGGTTGCGGCCGAGTTACGCGCTGAAGGCACTCAACCTCTTCTCGGTTTCTATGGCTGGTCTGGGCCAGTACGAGTGGAATCGGGAAGACATTTAAATTGTTTGGCGATTTGAGATGATGGTTTTTTGGTTGATATAATCTTTCACAAATACCTGCTGGAGTGAGGAGGTCAACAAAACCGATCGGGCGTAAAGCTCGAATAACTGTCGCTTGACCATCGTCGCGGCCGAAAATGAAACCGCGCGTAGTTCAAATCATCCGCCCTGCTCGGATACGTACGGGATTGACGGAGAGTTCCCCCGGGGGTCCTAAAGCGGCCGTGCGGCCTCGGTGCTCAAGCTACCGGTCCATTGCGGACTTGAAAGTGCACCGGGGGCCGGACCTCAATTTGATCTTAACCATAAGGCCAAGAAGAAGAAATGAGGGTGCTATAATGTATGAGTTTTTATATAAATATTCATGGATTTAGGGTGGGAATCATTGGCTGAAAGACGTCTCAATGCAAGATTGAAATGATTGAATAAAATTCATTCTCTCTCTAGCCCTCAACCTGAGCGGACCTGCCTACTGAGCGCTCCTGGTAACCGGTTTGACCCACCAGAGACTACCTGCCTGCCACCTCGATTCTTGGTGCTTTTGGTTTTAGTGAAGTGCAGTGTAGTGTCAACGTATACGTTGCTTCGTTTATATAGTTTTCGTTTTGTGTGTGGTTTGTTAACCTGTGTGTGGTAGTAGTAATTTATTTAGTGGATTGTGGTGGTTTTTGTCCTTCGACTCTGATTGGTGACCGGTGAGTGCTTTCCTTTTTCTTTCTTTTGGTCCTCTGAAAACCAGACCTTACTCAAGCATCGTTTTTTTTCACTTAGGCTTCATATTCAATTCCAAATCGTAACTTATTGTTTGAGCTAAAGTTAGCTAACCCCTTCTAGAAATTTTAGCATAGTGTATACAGGTTAGCTTTTGTTGGGAACTTGGTAATTAAATTAGGATGGCTTCATCCAGGTCCCCTGTTGCTATGCTCGAAGGCACTGGCGAATGCGCGGCTTTAAGGGCCCGTATCGTCATGCTGGAGAGAATGGTGCGGGAGCTTCGATCGGAGATCGCCGGCCGGAGGGCTCCCCTCGGGAGAGATGGTGCTCAGGGTGGGAATTCGAAAACCCGCCACGCCCATAGGGGTGCACGGATTCATCCGAATGCAACACGTGGCTGGGCGATTAGAGACCTACCCCGTGTCCCATCTCTCAACGAGGGAGTGTCTCACGTCCGTAGGTCGGACGATTGGAGGGTCGTCTCTCGGGGCAAGGGGAAGGTAACGCTGCGGCGAGGATTGGACTCTGCGGAGGCAGATACCATCCCCGTCTCCAACAGGTACCAGGTGCTGTCGGATGACAGCACCACCGTACCTGCAGCCCCTATCCCTACTCCGAGGGCACTGCCTAGGGTAAGGCATCAGCGGTCGGGGAGGGAGGGAACCGTTATACTAGGTAGTTCAAATGTCCGGCGTATAATGAACCCGCTGCGCCGCAGAGTCCAACAGGAGGGAGGTGTTGGATTCTTGTCGTCCTGGTGTATACCGGGCGGCGGGGTACCCCAGGCGACGCTGGCGGTGAAGGCGGCCGTCAGTAATACGGGCTGCTCCAAGCTACGCATTGTGGCTCATGTCGGAACAAACGACGCCTCGGAACGTGGATCTGAAGAGATCCTGCGCTCCTTTAAGGAGATGCACTCGGAGGTGAAACGAGTCGAGGCAGAGTTTAAGGTCCCAATTAAATTAAGTATATGTAGTATTGTGCCGCGTTCAGACCGCGGAAGGCTCGTTTGGAGCCGCATTGAGGGTTTAAATGAGAGATTGCTGGGATTTTGCCGGGGAATCGGAGCGGACTTCGTTGATCTGAGGCCCGTCCTCTCATCGTGTCGGGTACCCCTTAATCGCTCCGGGGTCCATTATACTGCCGAGGCATCGCAGTTGGTAGCGCGTAGGTTACACGAACACGTGTCGAGGGTTTAGCATAGCTGGTAGGCAAGAGCGTAGGTCATATATTGGGAAAAATAAAGTAGAATCCAGCGCTTTTTGTCAATTCAGTTCAGGTAATGCCTCTCAAATCCCCAAAAATATTGAACAAACAAGCACTTGCGTTAAAACAACATATAACCCACGTAAATTTAATAAAATTGGTGCCTCTACATACATAACAGATAGCAATGCAAGTGAATGTAATGCTTTTGTCTCTGTTCACCACGAATCGTCTCAAAACAGTTTTGTTAGCGTACAAAAAACCGAAAAACAAGAAGTTATTAGCCATATTAAAATTATAACATTAAATTGCCGTAGCATTAGAAACAAAATATCGGATATTGAACATATTTTTGTCAGTACAAACGCAGACATAGCAGTTGGAACAGAAAGTTGGCTCACGGGAGATATAGCAAACAATGAGGTTTTTCCAAACGGCTTCACAATTTACAGAAGGGACAGGCCAAATAGGTTGGGTGGGGGAGTATTCATTGCAGTAAAGTCACATCTTAGTAGCCAACGATATGAATGCGACGTAGATGACATAGAAAGCGTTTGGTGCAACATTAAGGACTACAACGGCAGAAGCCTATACGTGTGTTCATTTTATAGACCCCCAGATTCTAACACAGATGTCCTACACAAGCTCGACGAACAAATATCCACTATCAGCAGCAGACAAAGCAACAGTATTACTATAATCGCTGGTGACACAAATCTACCGTCAATTGACTGGGAAAACTACTGCGTGGGAAAATCTGCCAAAAACAGAGATTCATGCCAAGAACTCCTTCATATATTCACAAAACACTCCTTAGAACAAATAGTTAAATCACCAAAACGGGGCCAAAGCATACTAGACATCTTTGCGACTTCTATGCCCGAAATCATTACTAACATTGAAATAATAGACGGAATCAGTGACCATAAGGCTATTCTTGTGGAGTTAAAAACTAAGTTCGTCAAAATAAACAAAGAAAAGCGTAAAATATACCTATACAACAAGGCAAATTTTAACGGACTAAGAGAATATTTAAAGATAAAATTACCGGAATACAAGACAAAAACACTGACAACAAATACAGAGAACACTTGGAATTATTTCTTAAATATTTTACGCGAAGGAATAAAGACGTACATCCCGTCCAAACTCAAATGCGACAGTAAGGAACCTAGATGGTACAACGGGGAAGTCAGATCGGCATTAAGAAGGCAAAGAAAGCTACAGTCAAATTTTAAAAAGAGTTTAAAAAGTGACGATATAATTTATATGAATACAACCAAACAGCAACTAAAAGAATGTCGTAGTAAGACGAAAAGTATTATGCGCACAGCACTACACTCTTTTAAATCTAAAATGCTAAGCGAATATCTTGAGGAAAATCCAAAGTCATTCTGGTCCTATGTTAGGGAAATACAGGGTAAACGTCCCACTGTTCACTCTTTGAGGACGGAAAATGAGGAAATCATTACAGATAGCGTGAAAAAGGCAAATATGTTAAACCGATTTTTCCAGAGCGTCTACAACAAAAACACAAACGCACCAAACGATCCTCCACACCCACCCGGGGAACACATGAGCGATCTTACACTGACCAAGCAGGGAATAGTACATCTACTCCGTAGTATCAAAGCACACAAGGCACCTGGTCCGGAAGAAATACCTGCTAGAATATATAAGGAATTAGCTGACGACATTGCCCCATTTTTACATATTGTTTTTCTAAAATCGATAGAAGAAGGCTCAGTGCCTCGCGACTGGAAGCTAGCCCATATAACTCCCATCTATAAAGGCGGCGATAGGGATAAACCAACCAATTACCGAACCATTTCTTTAACATCGATCTCTTGTAAAATATTGGAACACGTTATTGTCACTAACATTATGAAATTTCTTGATAGTAGGAAAATACTAATCCACAACCAGCACGGATTTAGGAAAAGCAGATCTTGCGAAACACAACTTGGTCTCTTCATTCACGATATACTTAGATCGGGAGAAAACAACACCCAAGTCGATGCAGTATTCCTGGATTTCAAAAAAGCCTTCGACAAAGTCCCACACAATAAATTGTTACACAAACTTAAATACTATGGGATCAATGAGAAAATAATTAATTGGATTAGGGACTTCTTGTCAAACCGCAAACAAATAGTAGTCATAGATGGGTTGTGCTCAACGGAGAGAGATGTTACTTCGGGCGTCCCCCAGGGAAGTGTAATAGGGCCTCTTCTGTTCTTAATATACATAAATGACTTAAGCACACACGTTAGTAGCAATCTAAGGTTATTTGCTGACGACACAGTGATATACAGGGAAATAAGGAGCCAACTAGATCGCGAGCTACTCTCTAGAGACTTAGACAATATCTCGGGATGGTGCAATAAATGGGGATTAACACTTAATATAGATAAATGTGCAGTTTTGAAATTTTGGAATAAAGGAAGCGAGGAACAGGATATAAACTACAAAATAGAGGGTTCAGTATTGACTACGGCAAATCAAGTTAAATATTTGGGGGTTGTTCTAACACCACGCCTTTCATGGGGAGCACATATCAGGACAATATGCGGATCAGCTTTAAAGAAACTTGGCTTCATAAAACGGGTGGTGGGGAAATGTAATGAAAAAGTTAAAGAGAGGTGTTATTTTGCTCTAGTTAGACCTCATTTGGAATATGCCGCAAGTATTTGGGATCCGTGGGAGAAAATTTGGCAAAAAGAATTAGATAAAGTCCAGAGAAAATCCGCTAGATTTGTTAAAAATTGTTATGATAAAAACACAAGTGTGACAGGTCTCTTAGGGGATTTAGGCTGGGAACCACTTGAAGTGCGGAGAGAACAAGCGAGGCTTAGACTTTAAGAAAGGTTCAGAACAAACGAGTTTAAATATGACACTGAAGGAATTATAATGGCCCCACACTACTTAGGTAGATCAGACCACAAAGATAAACTAAGGGAGATAGATTCCAAGACAGATAGGTACAAATACTCATTCTTTCCCCGAACAATCAGTAATCATAATAGCAAGAAACCGAAGTCACTTTAGAAATATTAAAAACTTTGAATATACAAGTCGGAACAAAATTAAACACTATAGAGATGTTAGGTATACTTTCAGGTGCATGTGTATGTTAGTTGGTAGTTTGAGTGTTTGCATGTGTGTGGGGTGTAAGTGTTCATGCATGAATGTATGCCATGTTTTTTTTTTATATATGATTTTGTCGTTATTGCATGCGATTTTTTTTTTATTATTTTTCTTTTCTAAATTATGGGTGGTGTCCTAGCACCCCCCGCCACACGCCCTTGCGGCGGCTTGCGGGGTATTGAGTAGATGTAGATGTAGATGAAATTTGATCCGCATGGCTCAGCACCGAGGTCTCGCAAATTATTCGTACTAATATATACATTGGTCGCTTGGATCATGCATATAAAAATCAAGAAATAGACGCCAGAGCTAGAAGACCTAAGGACTCCATTTCCCCCCGGACAATACGGGATAGCAACTGCAGGGTTATAGATGGCAAAAATTCCACTAGCCACCCTTAGCGTCTAAAAAATCATTAGTTGTATGTATTATGCATGCTCTTCCACTAACCTTATGCGTTTTGTTATAATCCATTCTTTCCGAATGACCACATTTGTGTTTATTTCATCTGTTTTTAAGTTTCCATTTCATTTCCTCGTCCCTCTCCGCGGGGGGAAATTCCTGCTACCAGCAACGTTGGGTCGAATTCGTTGCCTTTTACAGACTCTTTCGGGGTGGAGTGCTACGTGGTAAATTTTCATGTGGTGGTGATGTTTAAATTTCTTGCTTGTTTGTCCTGGCTTCCGTGTTGTAGGATGGCTTCCGTGCTGCATCAAGGGGGTCGGTTTTTTAGTTTTTTTGCGGTATAGGCGTTTGCATCAGTATTGGATGAAGGGATTTTTGCATGGGTGTGTGCGCTGCTGTGGGTGTATCTTTGCGTGTTGTTTCTTTTGCATGTGGTATATTTCCTTTTTACAGTTGGTGACCAAACACCCCACGTCAATCGCCCTTGCGGGGTATTATATAGATATAGATGAAGTGTATGATTTTTACCGGACTGCGCATCCTAAGCGCCGTAGTGCCTTCGTACACACCGCCCGGTGGAGTAGGGGGCCTCGACGACTCGAATTTCCTACTCCGCAGAATCGAGAGGTGGAAGGGGGCGGAGGAACTAGCACGCGAGGATGCTTTTCTAATGGTACCCGCCCCCCCCCGTTTTTATGTGAAGGACGTGGGGGCATGTGAGGGCATTAAATCATGGCACCACGGGGCCTGGTGGACAATATTCTACGGCCTGAAACACCGTGGAATGTTAATTGAAAATTTTTCCTTTTCAACTAACAAAATGATTAAAAGATGTAAATGCTGAAACAGAGGGGTGCGACGGAGGGTTTTCCCGTTTTCTAAGGGACTGCGGAACGAAAAATTTCAACATAATAAATTTTAAATTCAGCGCGTCGCGCCCAACAGAATGAATCCTCGCGTGCTAGGTCCTCCGCCCCCCTCCTCCCGCAATCAGTAGAGGAGGAACGTCGTGGCATTCGAGCCCGACTCCTCCCCTCCCCTTTTACCCACGGGTGGCACGTGCCAAGGCGCTTCGGCGCGTAGGAGCGCCGTCAGCGAAAAATCATACAGTTTGGTCCCCGATTCTTCTTCTTAGCCTTATGGCTAAGATCAAAGCGTAGTCCGGCCCACGGTGCGCTTCCAGGTCCCCTCCGGACCGGGCCGCTCTGCTTCCCCGCGGTCTGAGAAACCGCGGAACGAAACATTTCAAAATATCAAAGTTTGCATTGAGCGCGTGATTCCCAGCTGCATAGTCCAGGTTGCGGCCGAGTTACGCGCTGAAGGCACTCAACCTCTTCTCGGTTTCTATGGCTGGTCTGGGCCAGTACGAGTGGAATCGGGAAGACATTTAAATTGTTTGGCGATTTGAGATGATGGTTTTTTGGTTGATATAATCTTTCACAAATACCTGCTGGAGTGAGGAGGTCAACAAAACCGATCGGGCGTAAAGCTCGAATAACTGTCGCTTGACCATCGTCGCGGCCGAAAATGAAACCGCGCGTAGTTCAAATCATCCGCCCTGCTCGGATACGTACGGGATTGACGGAGAGTTCCCCCGGGGGTCCTAAAGCGGCCGTGCGGCCTCGGTGCTCAAGCTACCGGTCCATTGCGGACTTGAAAGTGCACCGGGGGCCGGACCTCAATTTGATCTTAACCATAAGGCCAAGAAGAAGAAATGAGGGTGCCATAATGTATGAGTTTTTATATAAATATTCATGGATTTAGGGTGGGAATCATTGGCTGAAAGACGTCTCAATGCAAGATTGAAATGATTGAATAAAATTCATTCTCTCTCTAGCCCTCAACCTGAGCGGACCTGCCTACTGAGCGCTCCTGGTAACCGGTTTGACCCACCAGAGACTACCTGCCTGCCACCTCGATTCTTGGTGCTTTTGGTTTTAGTGAAGTGCAGTGTAGTGTCAACGTATACGTTGCTTCGTTTATATAGTTTTCGTTTTGTGTGTGGTTTGTTAACCTGTGTGTGGTAGTAGTAATTTATTTAGTGGATTGTGGTGGTTTTTGTCCTTCGACTCTGATTGGTGACCGGTGAGTGCTTTCCTTTTTCTTTCTTTTGGTCCTCTGAAAACCAGACCTTACTCAAGCATCGTTTTTTTTCACTTAGGCTTCATATTCAATTCCAAATCGTAACTTATTGTTTGAGCTAAAGTTAGCTAACCCCTTCTAGAAATTTTAGCATAGTGTATACAGGTTAGCTTTTGTTGGGAACTTGGTAATTAAATTAGGATGGCTTCATCCAGGTCCCCTGTTGCTATGCTCGAAGGCACTGGCGAATGCGCGGCTTTAAGGGCCCGTATCGTCATGCTGGAGAGAATGGTGCGGGAGCTTCGATCGGAGATCGCCGGCCGGAGGGCTCCCCTCGGGAGAGATGGTGCTCAGGGTGGGAATTCGAAAACCCGCCACGCCCATAGGGGTGCACGGATTCATCCGAATGCAACACGTGGCTGGGCGATTAGAGACCTACCCCGTGTCCCATCTCTCAACGAGGGAGTGTCTCACGTCCGTAGGTCGGACGATTGGAGGGTCGTCTCTCGGGGCAAGGGGAAGGTAACGCTGCGGCGAGGATTGGACTCTGCGGAGGCAGATACCATCCCCGTCTCCAACAGGTACCAGGTGCTGTCGGATGACAGCACCACCGTACCTGCAGCCCCTATCCCTACTCCGAGGGCACTGCCTAGGGTAAGGCATCAGCGGTCGGGGAGGGAGGGAACCGTTATACTAGGTAGTTCAAATGTCCGGCGTATAATGAACCCGCTGCGCCGCAGAGTCCAACAGGAGGGAGGTGTTGGATTCTTGTCGTCCTGGTGTATACCGGGCGGCGGGGTACCCCAGGCGACGCTGGCGGTGAAGGCGGCCGTCAGTAATACGGGCTGCTCCAAGCTACGCATTGTGGCTCATGTCGGAACAAACGACGCCTCGGAACGTGGATCTGAAGAGATCCTGCGCTCCTTTAAGGAGATGCACTCGGAGGTGAAACGAGTCGAGGCAGAGTTTAAGGTCCCAATTAAATTAAGTATATGTAGTATTGTGCCGCGTTCAGACCGCGGAAGGCTCGTTTGGAGCCGCATTGAGGGTTTAAATGAGAGATTGCTGGGATTTTGCCGGGGAATCGGAGCGGACTTCGTTGATCTGAGGCCCGTCCTCTCATCGTGTCGGGTACCCCTTAATCGCTCCGGGGTCCATTATACTGCCGAGGCATCGCAGTTGGTAGCGCGTAGGTTACACGAACACGTGTCGAGGGTTTAGCATAGCTGGTAGGCAAGAGCGTAGGTCATATATTGGGAAAAATAAAGTAGAATCCAGCGCTTTTTGTCAATTCAGTTCAGGTAATGCCTCTCAAATCCCCAAAAATATTGAACAAACAAGCACTTGCGTTAAAACAACATATAACCCACGTAAATTTAATAAAATTGGTGCCTCTACATACATAACAGATAGCAATGCAAGTGAATGTAATGCTTTTGTCTCTGTTCACCACGAATCGTCTCAAAACAGTTTTGTTAGCGTACATAAAACCGAAAAACAAGAAGTTATTAGCCATATTAAAATTATAACATTAAATTGCCGTAGCATTAGAAACAAAATATCGGATATTGAACATATTTTTGTCAGTACAAACGCAGACATAGCAGTTGGAACAGAAAGTTGGCTCACGGGAGATATAGCAAACAATGAGGTTTTTCCAAACGGCTTCACAATTTACAGAAGGGACAGACCAAATAGGTTGGGTGGGGGAGTATTCATTGCAGTAAAGTCACATCTTAGTAGCCAACGATATGAATGCGACGTAGATGACATAGAAAGCGTTTGGTGCAACATTAAGGACTACAACGGCAGAAGCCTATACGTGTGTTCATTTTATAGACCCCCAGATTCTAACACAGATGTCCTACACAAGCTCGACGAACAAATATCCACTATCAGCAGCAGACAAAGCAACAGTATTACTATAATCGCTGGTGACACAAATCTACCGTCAATTGACTGGGAAAACTACTGCGTGGGAAAATCTGCCAAAAACAGAGATTCATGCCAAGAACTCCTTCATATATTCACAAAACACTCCTTAGAACAAATAGTTAAATCACCAACACGGGGCCAAAGCATACTAGACATCTTTGCGACTTCTATGCCCGAAATCATTACTAACATTGAAATAATAGACGGAATCAGTGACCATAAGGCTATTCTTGTGGAGTTAAAAACTAAGTTCGTCAAAATAAACAAAGAAAAGCGTAAAATATACCTATACAACAAGGCAAATTTTAACGGACTAAGAGAATATTTAAAGATAAAATTACCGGAATACAAGACAAAAACACTGACAACAAATACAGAGAACACTTGGAATTATTTCTTAAATATTTTACGCGAAGTAATAAAGACGTACATCCCGTCCAAACTCAAATGCGACAGTAAGGAACCTAGATGGTACAACGGGGAAGTCAGATCGGCATTAAGAAGGCAAAGAAAGCTACAGTCAAATTTTAAAAAGAGTTTAAAAAGTGACGATATAATTTATATGAATACAACCAAACAGCAACTAAAAGAATGTCGTAGTAAGACGAAAAGTATTATGCGCACAGCACTACACTCTTTTAAATCTAAAATGCTAAGCGAATATCTTGAGGAAAATCCAAAGTCATTCTGGTCCTATGTTAGGGAAATACAGGGTAAACGTCCCACTGTTCACTCTTTGAGGACGGAAAATGGAGAAATCATTACAGATAGCGTGAAAAAGGCAAATATTTTAAACCATTTTTTCCAGAGCGTCTACAACAAAAACACAAACGCACCAAACGATCCTCCACACCCACCCGGGGAACACATGAGCGATCTTACACTGACCAAGCAGGGAATAGTACATCTGCTCCGTAGTATCAAAGCACACAAGGCACCTGGTCCGGAAGAAATACCTGCTAGAATATTAAAGGAATTAGCTGACGACATTGCCCCATTTTTACATATTGTTTTTCTAAAATCGATAGAAGAAGGCTCAGTGCCTCGCGACTGGAAGCTAGCCCATATAACTCCCATCTATAAAGGCGGCGATAGGGATAAACCAACCAATTACCGACCCATTTCTTTAACATCGATCTCTTGTAAAATATTGGAACACGTTATTGTCACTAACATTATGAAATTTCTTGATAGTAGGAAAATACTAATCCACAACCAGCACGGATTTAGGAAAAGCAGATCTTGCGAAACACAACTTGGTCTCTTCATTCACGATATACTTAGATCGGGAGAAAACAACACCCAAGTCGATGCAGTATTCCTGGATTTCAAAAAAGCCTTCGACAAAGTCCCACACAATAAATTGTTACACAAACTTAAATACTATGGGATCAATGAGAAAATAATTAATTGGATTAGGGACTTCTTGTCAAACCGCAAACAAATAGTAGTCATAGATGGGTTGTGCTCAACGGAGAGAGATGTTACTTCGGGCGTCCCCCAGGGAAGTGTAATAGGGCCTCTTCTGTTCTTAATATACATAAATGACTTAAGCACACACGTTAGTAGCAATCTAAGGTTATTTGCTGACGACACAGTGATATACAGGGAAATAAGGAGCCAACTAGATCGCGAGCTACTCTCTAGAGACTTAGACAATATCTCGGGATGGTGCAATAAATGGGGATTAACACTTAATATAGATAAATGTGCAGTTTTGAAATTTTGGAATAAAGGAAGCGAGGAACAGGATATAAACTACAAAATAGAGGGTTCAGTATTGACTACAGCAAATCAAGTTAAATATTTGGGGGTTGTTCTAACACCACGCCTTTCATGGGGAGCACATATCAGGACAATATGCGGATCAGCTTTAAAGAAACTTGGCTTCATAAAACGGGTGGTGGGGAAATGTAATGAAAAAGTTAAAGAGAGGTGTTATTTTGCTCTAGTTAGACCTCATTTGGAATATGCCGCAAGTATTTGGGATCCGTGGGAGAAAATTTGGCAAAAAGAATTAGATAAAGTCCAGAGAAAATCCGCTAGATTTGTTAAAAATTGTTATGATAAAAACACAAGTGTGACAGGTCTCTTAGGGGATTTAGGCTGGGAACCACTTGAAGTGCGGAGAGAACAAGCGAGGCTTAGACTTTTAGAAAGGTTCAGAACAAACGAGTTTAAATATGACACTGAAGGAATTATAATGGCCCCACACTACTTAGGTAGATCAGACCACAAAGATAAACTAAGGGAGATAGATTCCAAGACAGATAGGTACAAATACTCATTCTTTCCCCGAACAATCAGTAATCATAATAGCAAGAAACCGAAGTCACTTTAGAAATATTAAAAACTTTGAATATACAAGTCGGAACAAAATTAAACACTATAGAGATGTTAGGTATACTTTCAGGTGCATGTGTATGTTAGTTGGTAGTTTGAGTGTTTGCATGTGTGTGGGGTGTAAGTGTTCATGCATGAATGTATGCCATGTTTTTTTTTTATATATGATTTTGTCGTTATTGCATGCGATTTTTTTTTTTATTATTTTTCTTTTCTAAATTATGGGTGGTGTCCTAGCACCCCCCGCCACACGCCCTTGCGGCGGCTTGCGGGGTATTGAGTAGATGTAGATGTAGATGAAATTTGATCCGCATGGCTCAGCACCGAGGTCTCGCAAATTATTCGTACTAATATATACATTGGTCGCTTGGATCATGCATATAAAAATCAAGAAATAGACGCCAGAGCTAGAAGACCTAAGGACTCCATTTCCCCCCGGACAATACGGGATAGCAACTGCAGGGTTATAGATGGCAAAAATTCCACTAGCCACCCTCAGCGTCTAAAAAATCATTAGTTGTATGTATTTAGCATGCTCTTCCACTAACCTTATGCGTTTTGTTATAATCCATTCTTTCCGAATGACCACATTTGTGTTTATTTCATCTGTTTTTAAGTTTCCATTTCATTTCCTCGTCCCTCTCCGCGGGGGGAAATTCCTGCTACCAGCAACGTTGGGTCGAATTCGTTGCCTTTTACAGACTCTTTCGGGGTGGAGTGCTACGTGGTACATTTTCATGTGGTGGTGATGTTTAAATTTCTTGCTTGTTTGTCCTGGCTGCCGTGTTGTAGGATGGCTTCCGTGCTGCATCAAGGGGGTCGGTTTTTTAGTTTTTTTGCGGTATAGGCGTTTGCATCAGTATTGGATGAAGGGATTTTTGCATGGGTGTGTGCGCTGCTGTGGGTGTATCTTTGCGTGTTGTTTCTTTTGCATGTGGTATATTTCCTTTTTACAGTTGGTGACCAAACACCCCACGTCAATCGCCCTTGCGGGGTATTATATAGATATAGATGAAGTGTATGATTTTTACCGGACTGCGCATCCTAAGCGCCGTAGTGCCTTCGTACACACCGCCCGGTGGAGTAGGGGGCCTCGACGACTCGAATTTCCTACTCCGCAGAATCGAGAGGTGGAATGGGGCGGAGGAACTAGCACGCGAGGATGCTTTTCTAATGGTACCCGCCCCCCCCGTTTTTATGTGAAGGACGTGGGGGCATGTGAGGGCATTAAATCATGGCACCACGGGGCCTGGTGGACAATATTCTACGGCCTGAAACACCGTGGAATGTTAATTGAAAATTTTTCCTTTTCAACTAACAAAATGATTAAAAGATGTAAATGCTGAAACAGAGGGGTGCGACGGAGGGTTTTCCCGTTTTCTAAGGGACTGCGGAACGAAAAATTTCAAAAATAATAAATTTTAAATTCAGCGCGTCGCGCCCACCAGAATGAATCCTCGCGTGCTAGGTCCTCCGCCCCCCTCCTCCCGCAATCAGTAGAGGAGGAACGTCGTGGCATTCGAGCCCGACTCCTCCCCTCCCCTTTTACCCACGGGTGGCACGTGCCAAGGCGCTTCGGCGCGTAGGAGCGCCGTCCGCGAAAAATCATACAGTTTGGTCCCCGATTCTTCTTCTTAGCCTTATGGCTAAGATCAAAGCGTAGTCCGGCCCACGGTGCGCTTCCAGGTCCCCTCCGGACCGGGCCGCTCTGCTTCCCCGCGGTCTGAGAAACCGCGGAACGAAACATTTCAAAATATCAAAGTTTGCATTGAGCGCGTGATTCCCAGCTGCATAGTCCAGGTTGCGGCCGAGTTACGCGCTGAAGGCACTCAACCTCTTCTCGGTTTCTATGGCTGGTCTGGGCCAGTACGAGTGGAATCGGGAAGACATTTAAATTGTTTGGCGATTTGAGATGATGGTTTTTTGGTTGATATAATCTTTCACAAATACCTGCTGGAGTGAGGAGGTCAACAAAACCGATCGGGCGTAAAGCTCGAATAACTGTCGCTTGACCATCGTCGCGGCCGAAAATGAAACCGCGCGTAGTTCAAATCATCCGCCCTGCTCGGATACGTACGGGATTGACGGAGAGTACCCCCGGGGGTCCTAAAGCGGCCGTGCGGCCTCGGTGCTCAAGCTACCGGTCCATTGCGGACTTGAAAGTGCACCGGGGGCCGGACCTCAATTTGATCTTAACCATAAGGCCAAGAAGAAGAAAGGAGGGTGCCATAATGTATGAGTTTTTATATAAATATTCATGGATTTAGGGTGGGAATCATTGGCTGAAAGACGTCTCAATGCAAGATTGAAATGATTGAATAAAATTCATTCTCTCTCTAGCCCTCAACCTGAGCGGACCTGCCTACTGAGCGCTCCTGGTAACCGGTTTGACCCACCAGAGACTACCTGCCTGCCACCTCGATTCTTGGTGCTTTTGGTTTTAGTGAAGTGCAGTGTAGTGTCAACGTATACGTTGCTTCGTTTATATAGTTTTCGTTTTGTGTGTGGTTTGTTAACCTGTGTGTGGTAGTAGTAATTTATTTAGTGGATTGTGGTGGTTTTTGTCCTTCGACTCTGATTGGTGACCGGTGAGTGCTTTCCTTTTTCTTTCTTTTGGTCCTCTGAAAACCAGACCTTACTCAAGCATCGTTTTTTCCACTTAGGCTTCATATTCAATTCCAAATCGTAACTTATTGTTTGAGCTAAAGTTAGCTAACCCCTTCTAGAAATTTTAGCATAGTGTATACAGGTTAGCTTTTGTTGGGAACTTGGTAATTAAATTAGGATGGCTTCATCCAGGTCCCCTGTTGCTATGCTCGAAGGCACTGGCGAATGCGCGGCTTTAAGGGCCCGTATCGTCATGCTGGAGAGAATGGTGCGGGAGCTTCGATCGGAGATCGCCGGCCGGAGGGCTCCCCTCGGGAGAGATGGTGCTCAGGGTGGGAATTCGAAAACCCGCCACGCCCATAGGGGTGCACGGATTCATCCGAATGCAACACGTGGCTGGGCGATTAGAGACCTACCCCGTGTCCCATCTCTCAACGAGGGAGTGTCTCACGTCCGTAGGTCGGACGATTGGAGGGTCGTCTCTCGGGGCAAGGGGAAGGTAACGCTGCGGCGAGGATTGGACTCTGCGGAGGCAGATACCATCCCCGTCTCCAACAGGTACCAGGTGCTGTCGGATGACAGCACCACCGTACCTGCAGCCCTATCCCTACTCCGAGGGCACTGCCTAGGGTAAGGCATCAGCGGTCGGGGAGGGAGGGAACCGTTATACTAGGTAGTTCAAATGTCCGGCGTATAATGAACCCGCTGCGCCGCAGAGTCCAACAGGAGGGAGGTGTTGGATTCTTGTCGTCCTGGTGTATACCGGGCGGCGGGGTACCCCAGGCGACGCTGGCGGTGAAGGCGGCCGTCAGTAATACGGGCTGCTCCAAGCTACGCATTGTGGCTCATGTCGGGACAAACGACGCCTCGGAACGTGGATCTGAAGAGATCCTGCGCTCCTTTAAGGAGATGCACTCGGAGGTGAAACGAGTCGAGGCAGAGTTGAAGGTCCCAATTAAATTAAGTATATGTAGTATTGTGCCGCGTTCAGACCGCGGAAGGCTCGTTTGGAGCCGCATTGAGGGTTTAAATGAGAGATTGCTGGGATTTTGCCGGGGAATCGGAGCGGACTTCGTTGATCTGAGGCCCGTCCTCTCATCGTGTCGGGTACCCCTTAATCGCTCCGGGGTCCATTATACTGCCGAGGCATCGCAGTTGGTAGCGCGTAGGTTACACGAACACGTGTCGAGGGTTTAGCATAGCTGGTAGGCAAGAGCGTAGGTCATATATTGGGAAAAATAAAGTAGAATCCAGCGCTTTTTGTCAATTCAGTTCAGGTAATGCCTCTCAAATCCCCAAAAATATTGAACAAACAAGCACTTGCGTTAAAACAACATATAACCCACGTAAATTTAATAAAATTGGTGCCTCTACATACATAACAGATAGCAATGCAAGTGAATGTAATGCTTTTGTCTCTGTTCACCACGAATCGTCTCAAAACAGTTTTGTTAGCGTACATAAAACCGAAAAACAAGAAGTTATTAGCCATATTAAAATTATAACATTAAATTGCCGTAGCATTAGAAACAAAATATCGGATATTGAACATATTTTTGTCAGTACAAACGCAGACATAGCAGTTGGAACAGAAAGTTGGCTCACGGGAGATATAGCAAACAATGAGGTTTTTCCAAACGGCTTCACAATTTACAGAAGGGACAGACCAAATAGGTTGGGTGGGGGAGTATTCATTGCAGTAAAGTCACATCTTAGTAGCCAACGATATGAATGCGACGTAGATGACATAGAAAGCGTTTGGTGCAACATTAAGGACTACAACGGCAGAAGCCTATACGTGTGTTCATTTTATAGACCCCCAGATTCTAACACAGATGTCCTACACAAGCTCGACGAACAAATATCCACTATCAGCAGCAGACAAAGCAACAGTATTACTATAATCGCTGGTGACACAAATCTACCGTCAATTGACTGGGAAAACTACTGCGTGGGAAAATCTGCCAAAAACAGAGATTCATGCCAAGAACTCCTTCATATATTCACAAAACACTCCTTAGAACAAATAGTTAAATCACCAACACGGGGCCAAAGCATACTAGACATCTTTGCGACTTCTATGCCCGAAATCATTACTAACATTGAAATAATAGACGGAATCAGTGACCATAAGGCTATTCTTGTGGAGTTAAAAACTAAGTTCGTCTAAATAAACAAAGAAAAGCGTAAAATATACCTATACAACAAGGCAAATTTTAACGGACTAAGAGAATATTTAAAGATAAAATTACCGGAATACAAGACAAAAACACTGACAACAAATACAGAGAACACTTGGAATTATTTCTTAAATATTTTACGCGAAGGAATAAAGACGTACATCCCGTCCAAACTCAAATGTGACAGTAAGGAACCTAGATGGTACAACGGGGAAGTCAGATCGGCATTAAGAAGGCAAAGAAAGCTACAGTCAAATTTTAAAAAGAGTTTAAAAAGTGACGATATAATTTATATGAATACAACCAAACAGCAACTAAAAGAATGTCGTAGTAAGACGAAAAGTATTATGCGCACAGCACTACACTCTTTTAAATCTAAAATGCTAAGCGAATATCTTGAGGAAAATCCAAAGTCATTCTGGTCCTATGTTAGGGAAATACAGGGTAAACGTCCCACTGTTCACTCTTTGAGGACGGAAAATGAGGAAATCATTACAGATAGCGTGAAAAAGGCAAATATGTTAAACCGATTTTTCCAGAGCGTCTACAATAAAAACACAAACGCACCAAACGATCCTCCACACCCACCCGGGGAACACATGAGCGATCTTACACTGACCAAGCAGGGAATAGTACATCTACTCCGTAGTATCAAAGCACACAAGGCACCTGGTCCGGAAGAAATACCTGCTAGAATATTAAAGGAATTAGCTGACGACATTGCCCCATTTTTTCATATTGTTTTTCTAAAATCGATAGAAGAAGGCTCAGTGCCTCGCGACTGGAAGCTAGCCCATATAACTCCCATCTATAAAGGCGGCGATAGGGATAAACCAACCAATTACCGAACCATTTCTTTAACATCGATCTCTTGTAAAATATTGGAACACGTTATTGTCACTAACATTATGAAATTTCTTGATAGTAGGAAAATACTAATCCACAACCAGCACGGATTTAGGAAAAGCAGATCTTGCGAAACACAACTTGGTCTCTTCATTCACGATATACTTAGATCGGGAGAAAACAACACCCAAGTCGATGCAGTATTCCTGGATTTCAAAAAAGCCTTCGACAAAGTCCCACACAATAAATTGTTACACAAACTTAAATACTATGGGATCAATGAGAAAATAATTAATTGGATTAGGGACTTCTTGTCAAACCGCAAACAAATAGTAGTCATAGATGGGTTGTGCTCAACGGAGAGAGATGTTACTTCGGGCGTCCCCCAGGGAAGTGTAATAGGGCCTCTTCTGTTCTTAATATACATAAATGACTTAAGCACACACGTTAGTAGCAATCTAAGGTTATTTGCTGACGACACAGTGATATACAGGGAAATAAGGAGCCAACTAGATCGCGAGCTACTCTCTAGAGACTTAGACAATATCTCGGGATGGTGCAATAAATGGGGATTAACACTTAATATAGATAAATGTGCAGTTTTGAAATTATGGAATAAAGGAAGCGAGGAACAGGATATAAACTACAAAATAGAGGGTTCAGTATTGACTACGGCAAATCAAGTTAAATATTTGGGGGTTGTTCTAACACCACGCCTTTCATGGGGAGCACATATCAGGACAATATGCGGATCAGCTTTAAAGAAACTTGGCTTCATAAAACGGGTGGTGGGGAAATGTAATGAAAAAGTTAAAGAGAGGTGTTATTTTGCTCTAGTTAGACCTCATTTGGAATATGCCGCAAGTATTTGGGATCCGTGGGAGAAAATTTGGCAAAAAGAATTAGATAAAGTCCAGAGAAAATCCGCTAGATTTGTTAAAAATTGTTATGATAAAAACACAAGTGTGACAGGTCTCTTAGGGGATTTAGGCTGGGAACCACTTGAAGTGCGGAGAGAACAAGCGAGGCTTAGACTTTTAGAAAGGTTCACAACAAACGAGTTTAAATATGACACTGAAGGAATTATAATGGCCCCACACTACTTAGGTAGATCAGACCACAAAGATAAACTAAGGGAGATAGATTCCAAGACAGATAGGTACAAATACTCATTCTTTCCCCGAACAATCAGTAATCGTAATAGCAAGAAACCGAAGTCACTTTAGAAATATTAAAAACTTTGAATATACAAGTCGGAACAAAATTAAACACTATAGAGATGTTAGGTATACTTTCAGGTGCATGTGTATGTTAGTTGGTAGTTTGAGTGTTTGCATGTGTGTGGGGTGTAAGTGTTCATGCATGAATGTATGCCATGTTTTTTTTTTTATATATGATTTTTTCGTTATTACATGCGATTTTTTTTTATTATTTTTCTTTTCTAAATTATGGGTGGTGTCCTAGCACCCCCCGCCACACGCCCTTGCGGCGGCTTGCGGGGTATTGAGTAGATGTAGATGTAGATGAAATTTGATCCGCATGGCTCAGCACCGAGGTCTCGCAAATTATTCGTACTAATATATACATTGGTCGCTTGGATCATGCATATAAAAATCAAGAAATAGATGCCAGAGCTAGAAGACCTAAGGACTCCATTTCCCCCCGGACAATACGGGATAGCAACTGCAGGGTTATAGATGGCAAAAATTCCACTAGCCACCCTCAGCGTCTAAAAAATCATTAGTTGTATGTATTATGCATGCTCTTCCACTAACCTTATGCGTTTTGTTATAATCCATTCTTTCCGAATGACCACATTTGTGTTTATTTCATCTGTTTTTAAGTTTCCATTTCATTTCCTCGTCCCTCTCCGCGGGGGGAAATTCCTGCTACCAGCAACGTTGGGTCGAATTCGTTGCCTTTTACAGACTCTTTCGGGGTGGAGTGCTACGTGGTACATTTTCATGTGGTGGTGATGTTTAAATTTCTTGCTTGTTTGTCCTGGCTTCCGTGTTGTAGGATGGCTTCCGTGCTGCATCAAGGGGGTCGGTTTTTTAGTTTTTTTGCGGTATAGGCGTTTGCATCAGTATTGGATGAAGGGATTTTTGCATGGGTGTGTGCGCTGCTGTGGGTGTATCTTTGCGTGTTGTTTCTTTTGCATGTGGTATATTTCCTTTTTACAGTTGGTGACCAAACACCCCACGTCAATCGCCCTTGCGGGGTATTATATAGATATAGATGAAGTGTATGATTTTTACCGGACTGCGCATCCTAAGCGCCGTAGTGCCTTCGTACACACCGCCCGGTGGAGTAGGGGGCCTCGACGACTCGAATTTCCTACTCCGCAGAATCGAGAGGTGGAAGGGGGCGGAGGAACTAGCACGCGAGGATGCTTTTCTAATGGTACCCGCCCCCCCCCGTTTTTATGTGAAGGACGTGGGGGCATGTGAGGGCATTAAATCATGGCACCACGGGGCCTGGTGGACAATATTCTACGGCCTGAAACACCGTGGAATGTTAATTGAAAATTTTTCCTTTTCAACTAACAAAATGATTAAAAGATGTAAATGCTGAAACAGAGGGGTGCGACGGAGGGTTTTCCCGTTTTCTAAGGGACTGCGGAACGAAAAATTTCAACATAATAAATTTTAAATTCAGCGCGTCGCGCCCACCAGAATGAATCCTCGCGTGCTAGGTCCTCCGCCCCCCTCCTCCCGCAATCAGTAGAGGAGGAACGTCGTGGCATTCGAGCCCGACTCCTCCCCTCCCCTTTTACCCACGGGTGGCACGTGCCAAGGCGCTTCGGCGCGTAGGAGCGCCGTCCGCGAAAAATCATGCAGTTTGGTCCCCGATTCTTCTTCTTAGCCTTATGGCTAAGATCAAAGCGTAGTCCGGCCCACGGTGCGCTTCCAGGTCCCCTCCGGACCGGGCCGCTCTGCTTCCCCGTGGTCTGAGAAACCGCGGAACGAAACATTTCAAAATATCAAAGTTTGCATTGAGCGTGTGATTCCCAGCTGCATAGTCCAGGTTGCGGCCGAGTTACGCGCTGAAGGCACTCAACCTCTTCTCGGTTTCTATGGCTGGTCTGGGCCAGTACGAGTGGAATCGGGAAGACATTTAAATTGTTTGGCGATTTGAGATGATGGTTTTTTGGTTGATATAATCTTTCACAAATACCTGCTGGAGTGAGGAGGTCAACAAAACCGATCGGGCGTAAAGCTCGAATAACTGTCGCTTGACCATCGTCGCGCCCGAAAATGAAACCGCGCGTAGTTCAAATCATCCGCCCTGCTCGGATACGTACGGGATTGACGGAGAGTTCCCCCGGGGGTCCTAAAGCGGCCGTGCGGCCTCGGTGCTCAAGCTACCGGTCCATTGCGGACTTGAAAGTGCACCGGGGGCCGGACCTCAATTTGATCTTAACCATAAGGCCAAGAAGAAGAAATGAGGATGCCATAATGTATGAGTTTTTATATAAATATTCATGGATTTAGGGTGGGAATCATTGGCTGAAAGACGTCTCAATGCAAGATTGAAATGATTGAATAAATTTGATCCGCATGGCTCAGCACCGAGGTCTCGCAAATTATTCGTACTAATATATACATTGGTCGCTTGGATCATGCATATAAAAATCAAGAAATAGATGCCAGAGCTAGAAGACTTAAGGACTCCATTTCCCCCCGGACAATACGGGATAGCAACTGCAGGGTTATAGATAGCAAAAATTCCACTAGCCACCCTCAGCGTCTAAAAAATCATTAGTTGTATGTATTATGCATGCTCTTCCACTAACCTTATGCGTTTTGTTATAATCCATTCTTTCCGAATGACCACATTTGTGTTTATTTCATCAGTTTTTAAGTTTCCATTTCATTTCCTCGTCCCTCTCCGCGGGGGGAAATTCCTGCTACCAGCAACGTTGGGTCGAATTCGTTGCCTTTTACAGACTCTTTCGGGGTGGAGTGCTACGTGGTACATTTTCATGTGGTAGTGATGTTTAAATTTCTTGCTTGTTTGTCCTGGCTTCCGTGTTGTAGGATGGCTTCCGTGCTGCATCAAGGGGGTCAGTTTTTTAGTTTTTTTGCGGTATAGGCGTTTGCATCAGTATTAGATGAAGGGATTTTTGCATGGGTGTGTGCGCTGCTGTGGGTGTATCTTTGCGTGTTGTTTCTTTTGCATGTGGTATATTTCCTTTTTACAGTTGGTGACCAAACACCCCACGTCAATCGCCCTTGCGGGGTATTATATAGATATAGATGAAGTGTATGATTTTTACTGGACTGCGCATCCTAAGCGCCGTAGTGCCTTCGTACACACCACCCGGTGGAGTAGGGGGCCTCGACGACTCGAATTTCCTACTCCGCAGAATCGAGAGGTGGAATGGGGCGGAGGAACTAGCACGCGAGGATGCTTTTCTAATGGTACCCCCCCCCCCCCCCGTTTTTATGTGAAGGACGTGGGGGCATGTGAGGGCATTAAATCATGGCACCACGGGGCCTGGTGGACAATATTCTACGTCCTGAAACACCGTGGAATGTTAATTGAAAATTTTTCCTTTTCAACTAACAAAATGATTAAAAGATGTAAATGCTGAAACAGAGGGGTGCGACGGAGGGTTTTCCCGTTTTCTAAGGGACTGCGGAACGAAAAATTTCAAAAATAATAAATTTTAAATTCAGCGCGTCGCGCCCACCAGAATGAATCCTCGCGTGCTAGGTCCTCCGCCCCCCTCCTCCCGCAATCAGTAGAGGAGGAACGTCGTGGCATTCGAGCCCGACTCCTCCCCTCCCCTTTTACCCACGGGTGGCACGTGCCAAGGCGCTTCGGCGCGTAGGAGCGCCGTCCGCGAAAAATCATACAGTTTGGTCCCCGATTCTTCTTCTTAGCCTTATGGCTAAGATCAAAGCGTAGTCCGGCCCACGGTGCGCTTCCAGGTCCCCTCCGGACCGGGCCGCTCTGCTTCCCCGCGGTCTGAGAAACCGCGGAACGAAACATTTCAAAATATCAAAGTTTGCATTGAGCGCGTGATTCCCAGCTGCATAGTCCAGGTTGCGGCCGAGTTACGCGCTGAAGGCACTCAACCTCTTCTCGGTTTCTATGGCTGGTCTGGGCCAGTACGAGTGGAATCGGGAAGACATTTAAATTGTTTGGCGATTTGAGATGATGGTTTTTTGGTTGATATAATCTTTCACAAATACCTGCTGGAGTGAGGAGGTCAACAAAACCGATCGGGCGTAAAGCTCGAATAACTGTCGCTTGACCATCGTCGCGGCCGAAAATGAAACCGCGCGTAGTTCAAATCATCCGCCCTGCTCGGATACGTACGGGATTGACGGAGAGTTCCCCCGGGGGTCCTAAAGCGGCCGTGCGGCCTCGGTGCTCAAGCTACCGGTCCATTGCGGACTTGAAAGTGCACCGGGGGCCGGACCTCAATTTGATCTTAACCATAAGGCCAAGAAGAAGAAATGAGGGTGCCATAATGTATGAGTTTTTATATAAATATTCATGGATTTAGGGTGGGAATCATTGGCTGAAAGACGTCTCAATGCAAGATTGAAATGATTGAATAAAATTCATTCTCTCTCTAGCCCTCAACCTGAGCGGACCTGCCTACTGAGCGCTCCTGGTAACCGGTTTGACCCACCAGAGACTACCTGCCTGCCACCTCGATTCTTGGTGCTTTTGGTTTTAGTGAAGTGCAGTGTAGGGTCAACGTATACGTTGCTTCGTTTATATAGTTTTCGTTTTGTGTGTGGTTTGTTAACCTGTGTGTGGTAGTAGTAATTTATTTAGTGGATTGTGGTGGTTTTTGTCCTTCGACTCTGATTGGTGACCGGTGAGTGCTTTCCTTTTTCTTTCTTTTGGTCCTCTGAAAACCAGACCTTACTCAAGCATCGTTTTTTCCACTTAGGCTTCATATTCAATTCCAAATCGTAACTTATTGTTTGAGCTAAAGTTAGCTAACCCCTTCTAGAAATTTTAGCATAGTGTATACAGGTTAGCTTTTGTTGGGAACTTGGTAATTAAATTAGGATGGCTTCATCCAGGTCCCCTGTTGCTATGCTCGAAGGCACTGGCGAATGCGCGGCTTTAAGGGCCCGTATCGTCATGCTGGAGAGAATGGTGCGGGAGCTTCGATCGGAGATCGCCGGCCGGAGGGCTCCCCTCGGGAGAGATGGTGCTCAGGGTGGGAATTCGAAAACCCGCCACGCCCATAGGGGTGCACGGATTCATCCGAATGCAACACGTGGCTGGGCGATTAGAGACCTACCCCGTGTCCCATCTCTCAACGAGGGAGTGTCTCACGTCCGTAGGTCGGACGATTGGAGGGTCGTCTCTCGGGGCAAGGGGAAGGTAACGCTGCGGCGAGGATTGGACTCTGCGGAGGCAGATACCATCCCCGTCTCCAACAGGTACCAGGTGCTGTCGGATGACAGCACCACCGTACCTGCAGCCCCTATCCCTACTCCGAGGGCACTGCCTAGGGTAAGGCATCAGCGGTCGGGGAGGGAGGGAACCGTTATACTAGGTAGTTCAAATGTCCGGCGTATAATGAACCCGCTGCGCCGCAGAGTCCAACAGGAGGGAGGTGTTGGATTCTTGTCGTCCTGGTGTATACCGGGCGGCGGGGTACCCCAGGCGACGCTGGCGGTGAAGGCGGCCGTCAGTAATACGGGCTGCTCCAAGCTACGCATTGTGGCTCATGTCGGGACAAACGACGCCTCGGAACGTGGATCTGAAGAGATCCTGCGCTCCTTTAAGGAGATGCACTCGGAGGTGAAACGAGTCGAGGCAGAGTTGAAGGTCCCAATTAAATTAAGTATATGTAGTATTGTGCCGCGTTCAGACCGCGGAAGGCTCGTTTGGAGCCGCATTGAGGGTTTAAATGAGAGATTGCTGGGATTTTGCCGGGGAATCGGAGCGGACTTCGTTGATCTGAGGCCCGTCCTCTCATCGTGTCGGGTACCCCTTAATCGCTCCGGGGTCCATTATACTGCCGAGGCATCGCAGTTGGTAGCGCGTAGGTTACACGAACACGTGTCGAGGGTTTAGCATAGCTGGTAGGCAAGAGCGTAGGTCATATATTGGGAAAAATAAAGTAGAATCCAGCGCTTTTTGTCAATTGAGTTCAGGTAATGCCTCTCAAATCCCCAAAAATATTGAACAAACAAGCACTTGCGTTAAAACAACATATAACCCACGTAAATTTAATAAAATTGGTGCCTCTACATACATAACAGATAGCAATGCAAGTGAATGTAATGCTTTTGTCTCTGTTCACCACGAATCGTCTCAAAACAGTTTTGTTAGCGTACATAAAACCGAAAAACAAGAAGTTATTAGCCATATTAAAATTATAACATTAAATTGCCGTAGCATTAGAAACAAAATATCGGATATTGAACATATTTTTGTCAGTACAAACGCAGACATAGCAGTTGGAACAGAAAGTTGGCTCACGGGAGATATAGCAAACAATGAGGTTTTTCCAAACGGCTTCACAATTTACAGAAGGGACAGACCAAATAGGTTGGGTGGGGGAGTATTCATTGCAGTAAAGTCACATCTTAGTAGCCAACGATATGAATGCGACGTAGATGACATAGAAAGCGTTTGGTGCAACATTAAGGACTACAACGGCAGAAGCCTATACGTGTGTTCATTTTATAGACCCCCAGATTCTAACACAGATGTCCTACACAAGCTCGACGAACAAATATCCAAAATCAGCAGCAGACAAAGCAACAGTATTACTATAATCGCTGGTGACACAAATCTACCGTCAATTGACTGGGAAAACTACTGCGTGGGAAAATCTGCCAAAAACAGAGATTCATGCCAAGAACTCCTTCATATATTCACAAAACACTCCTTAGAACAAATAGTTAAATCACCAACACGGGGCCAAAGCATACTAGACATCTTTGCGACTTCTATGCCCGAAATCATTACTAACATTGAAATAATAGACGGAATCAGTGACCATAAGGCTATTCTTGTGGAGTTAAAAACTAAGTTCGTCAAAATAAACAAAGAAAAGCGTAAAATATACCTATACAACAAGGCAAATTTTAACGGACTAAGAGAATATTTAAAGATAAAATTACCGGAATACAAGACAAAAACACTGACAACAAATACAGAGAACACTTGGAATTATTTCTTAAATATTTTACGCGAAGGAATAAAGACGTACATCCCGTCCAAACTCAAATGTGACAGTAAGGAACCTAGATGGTACAACGGGGAAGTCAGATCGGCATTAAGAAGGCAAAGAAAGCTACAGTCAAATTTTAAAAAGAGTTTAAAAAGTGACGATATAATTTATATGAATACAACCAAACAGCAACTAAAAGAATGTCGTAGTAAGACGAAAAGTATTATGCGCACAGCACTACACTCTTTTAAATCTAAAATGCTAAGCGAATATCTTGAGGAAAATCCAAAGTCATTCTGGTCCTATGTTAGGGAAATACAGGGTAAACGTCCCACTGTTCACTCTTTGAGGACGGAAAATGAGGAAATCATTACAGATAGCGTGAAAAAGGCAAATATGTTAAACCGATTTTTCCAGAGCGTCTACAACAAAAACACAAACGCACCAAACGATCCTCCACACCCACCCGGGGAACACATGAGCGATCTTACACTGACCAAGCAGGGAATAGTACATCTACTCCGTAGTATCAAAGCACACAAGGCACCTGGTCCGGAAGAAATACCTGCTAGAATATATAAGGAATTAGCTGACGACATTGCCCCATTTTTACATATTGTTTTTCTAAAATCGATAGAAGAAGGCTCAGTGCCTCGCGACTGGAAGCTAGCCCATATAACTCCCATCTATAAAGGCGGCGATAGGGATAAACCAACCAATTACCGAACCATTTCTTTAACATCGATCTCTTGTAAAATATTGGAACACGTTATTGTCACTAACATTATGAAATTTCTTGATAGTAGGAAAATACTAATCCACAACCAGCACGGATTTAGGAAAAGCAGATCTTGCGAAACACAACTTGGTCTCTTCATTCACGATATACTTAGATCGGGAGAAAACAACACCCAAGTCGATGCAGTATTCCTGGATTTCAAAAAAGCCTTCGACAAAGTCCCACACAATAAATTGTTACACAAACTTAAATACTATGGGATCAATGAGAAAATAATTAATTGGATTAGGGACTTCTTGTCAAACCGCAAACAAATAGTAGTCATAGATGGGTTGTGCTCAACGGAGAGAGATGTTACTTCGGGCGTCCCCCAGGGAAGTGTAATAGGGCCTCTTCTGTTCTTAATATACATAAATGACTTAAGCACACACGTTAGTAGCAATCTAAGGTTATTTGCTGACGACACAGTGATATACAGGGAAATAAGGAGCCAACTAGATCGCGAGCTACTCTCTAGAGACTTAGACAATATCTCGGGATGGTGCAATAAATGGGGATTAACACTTAATATAGATAAATGTGCAGTTTTGAAATTTTGGAATAAAGGAAGCGAGGAACAGGATATAAACTACAAAATAGAGGGTTCAGTATTGACTACGGCAAATCAAGTTAAATATTTGGGGGTTGTTCTAACACCACGCCTTTCATGGGGAGCACATATCAGGACAATATGCGGATCAGCTTTAAAGAAACTTGGCTTCATAAAACGGGTGGTGGGGAAATGTAATGAAAAAGTTAAAGAGAGGTGTTATTTTGCTCTAGTTAGACCTCATTTGGAATATGCCGCAAGTATTTGGGATCCGTGGGAGAAAATTTGGCAAAAAGAATTAGATAAAGTCCAGAGAAAATCCGCTAGATTTGTTAAAAATTGTTATGATAAAAACACAAGTGTGACAGGTCTCTTAGGGGATTTAGGCTGGGAACCACTTCATCTACATCTACATCTACATAATACCCCGCAAGCCGCCGCAAGGGCGTGTGGCGGGGGGTGTTAGGTCACCAACCGTAAAAAAGAAAAATACCACATGCAAAAAAACAACACGGAAAATTACACCCACAGCAGCGCACACACTCATGCAAAAATCCCTTCATCCAATACTCATGCAAACACATATACCGCAAAACAACTAAAAACTGCACCCCATGATGCGGCACGAAAGCCATCCTACAACACGAAAGCCAGGACACAACAAGCAAGAAATTGAAACACCACATGAAAATGCACCACGAAACACTCTGCCCCCAAAGAGTCTTTAAAAGGCAGGGAATGCGACCCAACGTAGCAGGTAGCAGGAATTTCCCCCCGCGGAGAGGGACGAGGGATTGAAAGGGAAACTTAAAAACAGATGAACAGAACATGAATGAGGTCATTCGGGAAGAATGTGTTAATATAACAAAACACATAAGGTTAGTGGAAGAGCATGCATTTAAATACAACTAATTATTTTTTAGACGCTGAGGGTGGCAAGTGGAATTTTTGCTATCTATAACCCTGCAGTTGCTATCCCGTATTGTCCGTGGGAAGAAGGAGTCCTTGAGTCGGCTAGTTCTGGCATCTATTTCCCGAATTTTATATGCATGATCCAAGCGACCAATGTATGTAGGAGTACGAATAATTTGCGAGACCTCGGTGCTGAAACATGCGGATCTAAATTTATTTAATAATTTCAATCTTGCATTGAATCGTCTCTCAGCCAATGATTCCCACCCCAAATCCATGAGCATTTCGGTGACGCTTTGCGTTTTATCGTAGGAATTTTTTACAAAACGGGCTGCCCGGCGTTGAACCTTCTCAACTTCCCGAATGAGGCCTTTTTCACTCGGATCCCACACGCTGCATGCGTATTCTAAATGAGGCCTTACAAGAGCGTGGTAACAACGTTCCTTGACCTTCGAGTCACTTTTGCCGACAATGCGTCTAATGAATCCCAATCTTTTATATGCTTGACCGCAGACTTTACGTATGTGAGTCCCCCAAGTTAAGTCTTTTGAGAATGTGACACCTAGGTATTTTACCGTATCAACTACTGCCAGGTCACCTCCAGCTAATTTGTAAGCAAATCCCGTTGATCTTTTAAAGAAATTTACCACTGAACATTTATTATAATTTAGAGTCAATCCCTAGTTAGAACACCATTTAGTAATGCAATCTAAATCCTGCGCTAGAATAAAACGATCGTCATCCCCAGATATCTCCCGATAGATCACCGTGTCATCCGCGAACATCCTAATTTTACTTTTCACTTCGCGGTTCAAATCGTTAACAAAAATCAAGAAAAGCAATGGCCCGATCACACTTCCCTGAGGTACCCCCGACGTGACTCGAACGCTGTCGGAACTAGCGCCATCAAGGACTACCCTCTGTTCCCGCTCTGAAAGAAAATCTTTAACCCAACTTATGGCGCCCTTGTTTATACTTGAAGTGCGGAGAGAACAAGCGAGGCTTAGACTTTTAGAAAGGTTCAGAACAAACGAGTTTAAATATGACACTGAAGGAATTATAATGGCCCCACACTACTTAGGTAGATCAGACCACAAAGATAAACTAAGGGAGATAGATTCCAAGACAGATAGGTACAAATACTCATTCTTTCCCCGAACAATCAGTAATCATAATAGCAAGAAACCGAAGTCACTTTAGAAATATTAAAAACTTTGAATATACAAGTCGGAACAAAATTAAACACTATAGAGATGTTAGGTATACTTTCAGGTGCATGTGTATGTTAGTTGGTAGTTTGAGTGTTTGCATGTGTGTGGGGTGTAAGTGTTCGTGCATGAATGTATGCCATGTTTTTTTTTTATATATGATTTTGTCGTTATTGCATGCGATTTTTTTTTTATTATTTTTCTTTTCTAAATTATGGGTGGTGTCCTAGCACCCCCCGCCACACGCCCTTGCGGCGGCTTGCGGGGTATTGAGTAGATGTAGATGTAGATGAAATTTGATCCGCATGGCTCAGCACCGAGGTCTCGCAAATTATTCGTACTAATATATACATTGGTCGCTTGGATCATGCATATAAAAATCAAGAAATAGATGCCAGAGCTAGAAGACCTAAGGACTCCATTTCCCCCCGGACAATACGGGATAGCAACTGCAGGGTTATAGATGGCAAAAATTCCACTAGCCACCCTCAGCGTCTAAAAAATCATTAGTTGTATGTATTATGCATGCTCTTCCACTAACCTTATGCGTTTTGTTATAATCCATTCTTTCCGAATGACCACATTTGTGTTTATTTCATCTGTTTTTAAGTTTCCATTTCATTTCCTCGTCCCTCTCCGCGGGGGGAAATTCCTGCTACCAGCAACGTTGGGTCGAATTCGTTGCCTTTTACAGACTCTTTCGGGGTGGAGTGCTACGTGGTACATTTTCATGTGGTGGTGATGTTTAAATTTCTTGCTTGTTTGTCCTGGCTTCCGTGTTGTAGGATGGCTTCCGTGCTGCATCAAGGGGGTCGGTTTTTTAGTTTTTTTGCGGTATAGGCGTTTGCATCAGTATTGGATGAAGGGATTTTTGCATGGGTGTGTGCGCTGCTGTGGGTGTATCTTTGCGTGTTGTTTCTTTTGCATGTGGTATATTTCCTTTTTACAGTTGGTGACCAAACACCCCACGTCAATCGCCCTTGCGGGGTATTATATAGATATAGATGAAGTGTATGATTTTTACCGGACTGCGCATCCTAAGCGCCGTAGTGCCTTCGTACACACCGCCCGGTGGAGTAGGGGGCCTCGACGACTCGAATTTCCTACTCCGCAGAATCGAGAGGTGGAAGGGGGCGGAGGAACTAGCACGCGAGGATGCTTTTCTAATGGTACCCGCCCCCCCCGTTTTTATGTGAAGGACGTGGGGGCATGTGAGGGCATTAAATCATGGCACCACGGGGCCTGGTGGACAATATTCTACGGCCTGAAACACCGTGGAATGTTAATTGAAAATTTTTCCTTTTCAACTAACAAAATGATTAAAAGATGTAAATGCTGAAACAGAGGGGTGCGACGGAGGGTTTTCCCGTTTTCTAAGGGACTGCGGAACGAAAAATTTCAACATAATAAATTTTAAATTCAGCGCGTCGCGCCCACCAGAATGAATCCTCGCGTGCTAGGTCCTCCGCCCCCCTCCTCCCACAATCAGTAGAGGAGGAACGTCGTGGCATTCGAGCCCGACTCCTCCCCTCCCCTTTTACCCACGGGTGGCACGTGCCAAGGCGCTTCGGCGCGTAGGAGCGCCGTCCGCGAAAAATCATGCAGTTTGGTGCCCGATTCTTCTTCTTAGCCTTATGGCTAAGATCAAAGCGTAGTCCGGCCCACGGTGCGCTTCCAGGTCCCCTCCGGACCGGGCCGCTCTGCTTCCCCGTGGTCTGAGAAACCGCGGAACGAAACATTTCAAAATATCAAAGTTTGCATTGAGCGTGTGATTCCCAGCTGCATAGTCCAGGTTGCGGCCGAGTTACGCGCTGAAGGCACTCAACCTCTTCTCGGTTTCTATGGCTGGTCTGGGCCAGTACGAGTGGAATCGGGAAGACATTTAAATTGTTTGGCGATTTGAGATGATGGTTTTTTGGTTGATATAATCTTTCACAAATACCAGCTGGAGTGAGGAGGTCAACAAAACCGATCGGGCGTAAAGCTCGAATAACTGTCGCTTGACCATCGTCGCGGCCGAAAATGAAACCGCGCGTAGTTCAAATCATCCGCCCTGCTCGGATACGTACGGGATTGACGGAGAGTTCCCCCGGGGGTCCTAAAGCGGCCGTGCGGCCTCGGTGCTCAAGCTACCGGTCCATTGCGGACTTGAAAGTGCACCGGGGGCCGGACCTCAATTTGATCTTAACCATAAGGCCAAGAAGAAGAAATGAGGATGCCATAATGTACATCTACATCTACATCTACATAATACCCCGCAAGCCGCCGCAAGGGCGTGTGGCGGGGGGTGTTAGGTCACCAACCGTAAAAACGAAAAATACCACATGCAAAAAACAACACGGAAAATTACACCCCAGCAGCGCACACACTCATGCAAAACTCCCTCCATCCAATACTCATGCAAACACATACACCGCAAAACAACAAAAAACTGCACCCCAGGATACAGCACCAAAGCCATCCTAAAACACGCAAGCCAGGACACAACAAGCAAGAATGTGAAACATCACTACCACATGAAAATGCACCACAAAACACTCTACCCCCCAAAGAGACAGTAAAAGGAAGGGAATTCGACCCAACGTTGCAGGTAGCAGGAATTTCCCCCCGCCGGGAGGGAAGAGGGACTGAAAGGGAAACTTAAAAACAGATGAACAGAACACGAATGATGTCATGCGGAAAGAATGGGTTATTATAACAAAACACATAAGGTTAGTGGAGGAGCATGCATTTAAGTAGAACTAATTATTTTTTAGACACTGAGGGTGGCAAGTGGAATTTTTACTATCTATAACCCTGCAGTTGCTATCCCGTATTGTCCGTGGGAAGAAGGAGTCCTTGAGTCGGCTAGTCCTGGCATCTATTTCCCGAATTTTATATGCATGATCCAAGCGACCAATGTATGTAGGAGTACGAATAATCTGCGAGACCTCGGTGCTGAAACATGCGGATCTGAATTTATTTAATAATTTCAGTCTTGCATTGAATCGTCTCTCTTCTAATGATTCCCACCCCAAATCCATGAGCATTTCGGTAACGCTTTGCGTTTTATCGTAGGAATTTTTTACAAAACGGGCTGCCCGGCGTTGAACCTTCTCAATTTCCCGAATGAGACCTTTTTCACTCGGGTCCCACACGCTGCATGCGTATTCTAAATGAGGCCTTACAAGAGCGTGGTAACAACGTTCCTTGACCTTTGAGTCACTTTTGCCGACAATGCGTCTAATGAATCCCAATTTTTTATTTGCTTGACCGCAGACTTTACGTATGTGAGTCCCCCAAGTTAAGTCTTTTGAGAATGTGACACCTAGGTATTTTACCGTATCAACTACTGCTAGGTCACCTCCAGCTAATTTGTAAGCAAATCCCGTTGATCTTTTAAAGAAATTTACCACTGAACATTTATTATAATTTAGAGTCAATCCCCAGTTAGAACACCATTTAGTAATGCAATCTAAATCCTGCGCTAGAATAAAACGATCCTCATCCCCAGATATCTCCCGATAGATCACCGTGTCATCCGCAAACATCCTAATGTTACTTTTCACTTCGCGGTTCAAATCGTTAACAAAAATCAAGAAAAGTAACGGCCCGATCACACTTCCCTGAGGTACCTCCGACGTGACTCGAACGCTGTCGGAACTAGCGCCATCAAGGACTACCCTCTGTTCCCGCTCTGAAAGAAAATCTTTAACCCAACTTATGGCGCCCTTGTTTATACCCGCGACCTTTAATTTATGAATGAGTTTACCATGTGGGACCTTATCAAATGCCTTTTGAAAATCTAAGAAGATGGCATCCACTTGCCTACCTCTCTCACCAGATACAAGTAAATCATGTGTAAATAATCCTAATTGGGTTTCGCAGGAGCGGGTTTTCCTGAATCCGTGTTGATTGTCACTTAAAAAGTTAATATTGTCAAGGTGTCTCATTATTGAACTGACAATTATGTGCTCTAAGATTTTACAACAGATAGAAGTGAGAGATATAGGTCTGTAATTACCGGGATCCTCCCTGTCACCACTTTTAAAAATAGGCGTTATTTGCGCGGTTTTCCAAATCTTAGGTACTTTGCACTCTGTGAGGGATTTGTTAATTATAAATTCAAGGTACGGGGCAATGTTTGGAGCTAAATGTTTTATCACCCTAGCTGGTATATTTTCGGGACCCGGGGATTTGTTGGGTTTAATCTCATTAAGCAATTTTAGAATTCCTTGTTGGTCCACTGTTATTTTTTCCATGAGTGGAGTATGTATTGTTTCTTGGAGATATGCGGTGGCAACATCATTCGAGAAAACGCTTTGGAAGAATGAATTTAAGATGTTAGCTTTAACCTCGCTGTCTGTATGAATTACATTGCTACAATCCCTTAAGCAAGCCACGGTTTGTTTACTCCCATTTACTTCCCTAACATATGACCAGAAAGCTTTGGGGTCAGTGTCCAAGTGCTCGCAAAGTACTTTGCGTTTAAATTCCAGTAAGGCGCTACGTAATTGTTTTTTGGTTTCAATTTTAGAGGATCTATATGTGTCCCATAATTGTGTATTCTCAGGAGATGATGTGTTCACGCCTGCCCTCTTTACCCTAGAGTGTAGCATTCTCTGCTTTCGAAGGGCTTTTCTAACGTCTTTATTGTACCACCTGGGGTCGCGATTTGCTTTAACGTATTTTATAGGTATGAAATCTACGATTCCTTTTTGCATGATATTGACAAATTCTGTCCAAGTTTCTTCCACGTTGACATGACTTAAGCGGGTTTTGAACTCGGGTAGTGAAGAGTTTAATTGATTGGCAAAAGATTCAAAGTCTGCTTTATGGTAATTATAAATTTTTCTTTTTGGTTTAACAATCTTTTTTATTGCTATGTCCAAATGGACATTAATTGCTTTATGGTCACTCAAGCCCTCATCAGTTGATACACTAATAATACGTTCCGGCGTGTTTGTAAGAAATAGATCCAATATGTTCTTTCCACGGGTGGGCATGCGTACTGCTTGATGGAGGGAGTTTCTTTGAACCAATTTTATCATGGAATTGCAAGATTCGCGATCGCGGGTCCCAGATTTAACGATATTGCTGTCCCAATCTATACCAGGGAGGTTAAAGTCGCCACCAATTATGTTTATGCTGTTATTATATTTACGTGTAAACTTGTGAATTTGATCGTTGAGGGTGTGAAGTGTTTTCAAATCTGAGTCTGGAGGTCTGTAGAAAGAGCATAAATTTATGTTGGGTTGATTGGTCCGTAGTAAGGTGCACCAAACACTTTCTATGTTATTATTTTCAAATGAAACTTGCCTGCTTTCAAAATGACTTTTAACTGCCACGAAAACCCCTCCTCCGGGTCTTGTATCTCTATCGTGTCGGTAAACTTTGAAATCTATTGGGAAAATTTCTTGGTCGTTTATGTCATTGCACAGCCAACTCTCTGTGCCTAATACTATATCAGCGGAATGAGTTTGGATTATGTATTCTAAATCCGCTGATTTATTTTTGAGGCTTCGGCAATTTATAACAAGTATAGTTAAATTATTTTGATGTTGAATAACGTCCTTATTAGTGCCTGACTGTAATTTAGGACGCCTTTGTGGGGAAGTGCGTGTCACATGTCTTTCTAAATCATTACCAGTGTTGTCAATGACTTTTATATTTTTATTAATAATATTATACGCGCTATCCCCAGATGTTATTGACCCACTAAGTGACCTGCCCTCTATCCTAAAAAAGGCCTACAGTGGTCGAGTATCCTATCCGCTACCTTACTCGCCGCTTCCGCCGTGTAATGGACCCCAGATCGGTTAAGGGGAGTCCTGCAAGATCGGAGGGTTGGTCTGAGGTCGACGAAGGAGGCTCCTATGTCCGAGCAGAATCTCGATAGTCTCTGGTTTATGCCTTCCACTCGGCTCCAAACCAGAGACCCGCGATCCTCCCTCGGAACGATGCTGCAGACCGTTAGTCCCAGCCGAACCCCCTCGACGCCCTGGACGCGCTTCACCTCGGAGCTCAGTTCCCTAAGGGAACGGAGGACCTCCTCGGATCCACGGTCCGTGACGTCGTTGGTGCCCACATGGGCCACGACCTGCAGCCTAGAGCACTTCGTGCCTTTGACCGCCGCCTCGATCGCCTTCGTCACCTGAGGGACTCCTCCGCCTGGTATACACCAGGCGGTCACCCGTTGATCGGCGCCTACGCGGCGCGCCCTTTCCCTCAATGGGACCATTACACGACGGACATTCGAGCTACCTATTACTACAATTCCCTCCCTTCCCGTTCCCTGACGTCTTACCCTAGGCAGTGCCCTCGGAGTAGGGGTAGGGGCTGCAGGTACGGTGGTGCTGTCATCCGACAACACCTGGTACCTGTTGGAGACGGGGATGGTATCTGCCTCCGCAGAGTCCAATCCACGCCGCAGCGTTACCTTCCCCTTGCCCCGAGAGACAACCCTCCAATCGTCTGACCTACGGACGTGAGACACTCCCTCGTTGGGAGATGGGACACGGGGTAGGTCTCTAATCGCCCAGCCACGTGTAGCATTCGGACGAATCCGTGCACCCATATGGGCGTGGTGGGTTTTCGTATTCCCACCCCGAGCACCATCTCTCCTGAGGGGAGTCCTCCGGCCAGCGATCTCCGATCGAAGCTCCCGCACCATTCTCTCCAGCATGACAATACGGGCCCTTAAAGCCGCGCATTCGCCAGTGCCTTCGAGCATGGCAACAGGGGACCTAGATGAAGCCATCCTAATTAAACTACTGAGTTCCCAACAAAAGCTAACCTGTATACACTATGCTAAAATTTCTAAGAGGGGTTAGTTAAATTTAGCTCAATCAATAAGTTACGCTTTGTAAGTAAGTAAAGAAAGGAAAGAAAAAAGATGGTAAAGAAAATAAAACACTCACCGATAACCAATTAGATTCGACGGACAAAAACCACCGCAAGCCACTAAGAGTACCCACTAGGAATACCACCAAACTATTAAAAACTAATAACAAACAGCACAAAAACTAAATAAACTAACTATTTCACAAAATTAATGCTAACACTAAACTACATTTCACTAGGGAAGAACAAACACAGAAGTAACAGCAGGCACGCAGGTAGACTCAGGTAGGGTCGAACCGGTTCTAGGGAGCGAGCTCGAGCACGTCTGTTCTCGGCAGAAGCCAGGCAGAGAATGAAATGAGAGAGAATGAAATGTATGAGTTTTTATATAAATATTCATGGATTTAGGGTGGGAATCATTGGCTGAAAGACGTCTCAATGCAAGATTGAAATGATTGAATAAATTTGATCCGCATGGCTCAGCACCGAGGTCTCGCAAATTATTTGTACTAATATATACATTGGTCGCTTGGATCATGCATATAAAAATCAAGAAATAGATGCCAGAGCTAGAAGACTTAAGGACTCCATTTCCCCCCGGACAATACGGGATAGCAACTGCAGGGTTATAGATAGCAAAAATTCCACTAGCCACCCTCAGCGTCTAAAAAATCATTAGTTGTATGTATTATGCATGCTCTTCCACTAACCTTATGCGTTTTGTTATAATCCATTCTTTCCGAATGACCACATTTGTGTTTATTTCATCAGTTTTTAAGTTTCCATTTCATTTCCTCGTCCCTCTCCGCGGGGGAAAATTCCTGCTACCAGCAACGTTGGGTCGAATTCGTTGCCTTTTACAGACTCTTTCGGGGTGGAGTGCTACGTGGTACATTTTCATGTGGTAGTGATGGATAAATTTCTTGCTTGTTTGTCCTGGCTTCCGTGTTGTAGGATGGCTTCCGTGCTGCATCAAGGGGGTCAGTTTTTTAGTTTTTTTGCGGTATAGGCGTTTGCATCAGTATTAGATGAAGGGATTTTTGCATGGGTGTGTGCGCTGCTGTGGGTGTATCTTTGCGTGTTGTTTCTTTTGCATGTGGTATATTTCCTTTTTACAGTTGGTGACCAAACACCCCACGTCAATCGCCCTTGCGGGGTATTATATAGATATAGATGAAGTGTATGATTTTTACCGGACTGCGCATCCTAAGCGCCGTAGTGCCTTCGTACACACCGCCCGGTGGAGTAGGGGGCCTCGACGACTCGAATTTCCTACTCCGCAGAATCGAGAGGTGGAATGGGGCGGAGGAACTAGCACGCGAGGATGCTTTTCTAATGGTACCCGCCCCCCCCGTTTTTATGTGAAGGACGTGGGGGCATGTGAGGGCATTAAATCATGGCACCACGGGGCCTGGTGGACAATATTCTACGGCCTGAAACACCGTGGAATGTTAATTGAAAATTTTTCCTTTTCAACTAACAAAATGATTAAAAGATGTAAATGCTGAAACAGAGGGGTGCGACGGAGGGTTTTCCCGTTTTCTAAGGGACTGCGGAACGAAAAATTTCAAAAATAATAAATTTTAAATTCAGCGCGTCGCGCCCACCAGAATGAATCCTCGCGTGCTAGGTCCTCCGCCCCCCTCCTCCCGCAATCAGTAGAGGAGGAACGTCGTGGCATTCGAGCCCGACTCCTCCCCTCCCCTTTTACCCACGGGTGGCACGTGCCAAGGCGCTTCGGCGCGTAGGAGCGCCGTCCGCGAAAAATCATACAGTTTGGTCCCCGATTCTTCTTCTTAGCCTTATGGCTAAGATCAAAGCGTAGTCCGGCCCACGGTGCGCTTCCAGGTCCCCTCCGGACCGGGCCGCTCTGCTTCCCCGCGGTCTGAGAAACCGCGGAACGAAACATTTCAAAATATCAAAGTTTGCATTGAGCGCGTGATTCCCAGCTGCATAGTCCAGGTTGCGGCCGAGTTACGCGCTGAAGGCACTCAACCTCTTCTCGGTTTCTATGGCTGGTCTGGGCCAGTACGAGTGGAATCGGGAAGACATTTAAATTGTTTGGCGATTTGAGATGATGGTTTTTTGGTTGATATAATCTTTCACAAATACCTGCTGGAGTGAGGAGGTCAACAAAACCGATCGGGCGTAAAGCTCGAATAACTGTCGCTTGACCATCGTCGCGGCCGAAAATGAAACCGCGCGTAGTTCAAATCATCCGCCCTGCTCGGATACGTACGGGATTGACGGAGAGTACCCCCGGGGGTCCTAAAGCGGCCGTGCGGCCTCGGTGCTCAAGCTACCGGTCCATTGCGGACTTGAAAGTGCACCGGGGGCCGGACCTCAATTTGATCTTAACCATAAGGCCAAGAAGAAGAAAGGAGGGTGCCATAATGTATGAGTTTTTATATAAATATTCATGGATTTAGGGTGGGAATCATTGGCTGAAAGACGTCTCAATGCAAGATTGAAATGATTGAATAAAATTCATTCTCTCTCTAGCCCTCAACCTGAGCGGACCTGCCTACTGAGCGCTCCTGGTAACCGGTTTGACCCACCAGAGACTACCTGCCTGCCACCTCGATTCTTGGTGCTTTTGGTTTTAGTGAAGTGCAGTGTAGTGTCAACGTATACGTTGCTTCGTTTATATAGTTTTCGTTTTGTGTGTGGTTTGTTAACCTGTGTGTGGTAGTAGTAATTTATTTAGTGGATTGTGGTGGTTTTTGTCCTTCGACTCTGATTGGTGACCGGTGAGTGCTTTCCTTTTTCTTTCTTTTGGTCCTCTGAAAACCAGACCTTACTCAAGCATCGTTTTTTCCACTTAGGCTTCATATTCAATTCCAAATCGTAACTTATTGTTTGAGCTAAAGTTAGCTAACCCCTTCTAGAAATTTTAGCATAGTGTATACAGGTTAGCTTTTGTTGGGAACTTGGTAATTAAATTAGGATGGCTTCATCCAGGTCCCCTGTTGCTATGCTCGAAGGCACTGGCGAATGCGCGGCTTTAAGGGCCCGTATCGTCATGCTGGAGAGAATGGTGCGGGAGCTTCGATCGGAGATCGCCGGCCGGAGGGCTCCCCTCGGGAGAGATGGTGCTCAGGGTGGGAATTCGAAAACCCGCCACGCCCATAGGGGTGCACGGATTCATCCGAATGCAACACGTGGCTGGGCGATTAGAGACCTACCCCGTGTCCCATCTCTCAACGAGGGAGTGTCTCACGTCCGTAGGTCGGACGATTGGAGGGTCGTCTCTCGGGGCAAGGGGAAGGTAACGCTGCGGCGAGGATTGGACTCTGCGGAGGCAGATACCATCCCCGTCTCCAACAGGTACCAGGTGCTGTCGGATGACAGCACCACCGTACCTGCAGCCCTATCCCTACTCCGAGGGCACTGCCTAGGGTAAGGCATCAGCGGTCGGGGAGGGAGGGAACCGTTATACTAGGTAGTTCAAATGTCCGGCGTATAATGAACCCGCTGCGCCGCAGAGTCCAACAGGAGGGAGGTGTTGGATTCTTGTCGTCCTGGTGTATACCGGGCGGCGGGGTACCCCAGGCGACGCTGGCGGTGAAGGCGGCCGTCAGTAATACGGGCTGCTCCAAGCTACGCATTGTGGCTCATGTCGGGACAAACGACGCCTCGGAACGTGGATCTGAAGAGATCCTGCGCTCCTTTAAGGAGATGCACTCGGAGGTGAAACGAGTCGAGGCAGAGTTGAAGGTCCCAATTAAATTAAGTATATGTAGTATTGTGCCGCGTTCAGACCGCGGAAGGCTCGTTTGGAGCCGCATTGAGGGTTTAAATGAGAGATTGCTGGGATTTTGCCGGGGAATCGGAGCGGACTTCGTTGATCTGAGGCCCGTCCTCTCATCGTGTCGGGTACCCCTTAATCGCTCCGGGGTCCATTATACTGCCGAGGCATCGCAGTTGGTAGCGCGTAGGTTACACGAACACGTGTCGAGGGTTTAGCATAGCTGGTAGGCAAGAGCGTAGGTCATATATTGGGAAAAATAAAGTAGAATCCAGCGCTTTTTGTCAATTCAGTTCAGGTAATGCCTCTCAAATCCCCAAAAATATTGAACAAACAAGCACTTGCGTTAAAACAACATATAACCCACGTAAATTTAATAAAATTGGTGCCTCTACATACATAACAGATAGCAATGCAAGTGAATGTAATGCTTTTGTCTCTGTTCACCACGAATCGTCTCAAAACAGTTTTGTTAGCGTACATAAAACCGAAAAACAAGAAGTTATTAGCCATATTAAAATTATAACATTAAATTGCCGTAGCATTAGAAACAAAATATCGGATATTGAACATATTTTTGTCAGTACAAACGCAGACATAGCAGTTGGAACAGAAAGTTGGCTCACGGGAGATATAGCAAACAATGAGGTTTTTCCAAACGGCTTCACAATTTACAGAAGGGACAGACCAAATAGGTTGGGTGGGGGAGTATTCATTGCAGTAAAGTCACATCTTAGTAGCCAACGATATGAATGCGACGTAGATGACATAGAAAGCGTTTGGTGCAACATTAAGGACTACAACGGCAGAAGCCTATACGTGTGTTCATTTTATAGACCCCCAGATTCTAACACAGATGTCCTACACAAGCTCGACGAACAAATATCCAAAATCAGCAGCAGACAAAGCAACAGTATTACTATAATCGCTGGTGACACAAATCTACCGTCAATTGACTGGGAAAACTACTGCGTGGGAAAATCTGCCAAAAACAGAGATTCATGCCAAGAACTCCTTCATATATTCACAAAACACTCCTTAGAACAAATAGTTAAATCACCAACACGGGGCCAAAGCATACTAGACATCTTTGCGACTTCTATGCCCGAAATCATTACTAACATTGAAATAATAGACGGAATCAGTGACCATAAGGCTATTCTTGTGGAGTTAAAAACTAAGTTCGTCAAAATAAACAAAGAAAAGCGTAAAATATACCTATACAACAAGGCAAATTTTAACGGACTAAGAGAATATTTAAAGATAAAATTACCGGAATACAAGACAAAAACACTGACAACAAATACAGAGAACACTTGGAATTATTTCTTAAATATTTTACGCGAAGGAATAAAGACGTACATCCCGTCCAAACTCAAATGTGACAGTAAGGAACCTAGATGGTACAACGGGGAAGTCAGATCGGCATTAAGAAGGCAAAGAAAGCTACAGTCAAATTTTAAAAAGAGTTTAAAAAGTGACGATATAATTTATATGAATACAACCAAACAGCAACTAAAAGAATGTCGTAGTAAGACGAAAAGTATTATGCGCACAGCACTACACTCTTTTAAATCTAAAATGCTAAGCGAATATCTTGAGGAAAATCCAAAGTCATTCTGGTCCTATGTTAGGGAAATACAGGGTAAACGTCCCACTGTTCACTCTTTGAGGACGGAAAATGAGGAAATCATTACAGATAGCGTGAAAAAGGCAAATATGTTAAACCGATTTTTCCAGAGCGTCTACAACAAAAACACAAACGCACCAAACGATCCTCCACACCCACCCGGGGAACACATGAGCGATCTTACACTGACCAAGCAGGGAATAGTACATCTACTCCGTAGTATCAAAGCACACAAGGCACCTGGTCCGGAAGAAATACCTGCTAGAATATATAAGGAATTAGCTGACGACATTGCCCCATTTTTACATATTGTTTTTCTAAAATCGATAGAAGAAGGCTCAGTGCCTCGCGACTGGAAGCTAGCCCATATAACTCCCATCTATAAAGGCGGCGATAGGGATAAACCAACCAATTACCGAACCATTTCTTTAACATCGATCTCTTGTAAAATATTGGAACACGTTATTGTCACTAACATTATGAAATTTCTTGATAGTAGGAAAATACTAATCCACAACCAGCACGGATTTAGGAAAAGCAGATCTTGCGAAACACAACTTGGTCTCTTCATTCACGATATACTTAGATCGGGAGAAAACAACACCCAAGTCGATGCAGTATTCCTGGATTTCAAAAAAGCCTTCGACAAAGTCCCACACAATAAATTGTTACACAAACTTAAATACTATGGGATCAATGAGAAAATAATTAATTGGATTAGGGACTTCTTGTCAAACCGCAAACAAATAGTAGTCATAGATGGGTTGTGCTCAACGGAGAGAGATGTTACTTCGGGCGTCCCCCAGGGAAGTGTAATAGGGCCTCTTCTGTTCTTAATATACATAAATGACTTAAGCACACACGTTAGTAGCAATCTAAGGTTATTTGCTGACGACACAGTGATATACAGGGAAATAAGGAGCCAACAAGATCGCGAGCTACTCTCTAGAGACTTAGACAATATCTCGGGATGGTGCAATAAATGGGGATTAACACTTAATATAGATAAATGTGCAGTTTTGAAATTTTGGAATAAAGGAAGCGAGGAACAGGATATAAACTACAAAATAGAGGGTTCAGTATTGACTACGGCAAATCAAGTTAAATATTTGGGGGTTGTTCTAACACCACGCCTTTCATGGGGAGCACATATCAGGACAATATGCGGATCAGCTTTAAAGAAACTTGGCTTCATAAAACGGGTGGTGGGGAAATGTAATGAAAAAGTTAAAGAGAGGTGTTATTTTGCTCTAGTTAGACCTCATTTGGAATATGCCGCAAGTATTTGGGATCCGTGGGAGAAAATTTGGCAAAAAGAATTAGATAAAGTCCAGAGAAAATCCGCTAGATTTGTTAAAAATTGTTATGATAAAAACACAAGTGTGACAGGTCTCTTAGGGGATTTAGGCTGGGAACCACTTGAAGTGCGGAGAGAACAAGCGAGGCTTAGACTTTTAGAAAGGTTCAGAACAAACGAGTTTAAATATGACACTGAAGGAATTATAATGGCCCCACACTACTTAGGTAGATCAGACCACAAAGATAAACTAAGGGAGATAGATTCCAAGACAGATAGGTACAAATACTCATTCTTTCCCCGAACAATCAGTAATCATAATAGCAAGAAACCGAAGTCACTTTAGAAATATTAAAAACTTTGAATTTACAAGTCGGAACAAAATTAAACACTATAGAGATGTTAGGTATACTTTCAGGTGCATGTGTATGTTAGTTGGTAGTTTGAGTGTTTGCATGTGTGTGGGGTGTAAGTGTTCATGCATGAATGTATGCCATGTTTTTTTTTATATATGATTTTGTCGTTATTGCATGCGATTTTTTTTTTATTATTTTTCTTTTCTAAATTATGGGTGGTGTCCTAGCACCCCCCGCCACACGCCCTTGCGGCGGCTTGCGGGGTATTGAGTAGATGTAGATGTAGATGAAATTTGATCCGCATGGCTCAGCACCGAGGTCTCGCAAATTATTCGTACTAATATATACATTGGTCGCTTGGATCATGCATATAAAAATCAAGAAATAGATGCCAGAGCTAGAAGACCTAAGGACTCCATTTCCCCCCGGACAATACGGGATAGCAACTGCAGGGTTATAGATGGCAAAAATTCCACTAGCCACCCTCAGCGTCTAAAAAATCATTAGTTGTATGTATTATGCATGCTCTTCCACTAACCTTATGCGTTTTGTTATAATCCATTCTTTCCGAATGACCACATTTGTGTTTATTTCATCTGTTTTTAAGTTTCCATTTCATTTCCTCGTCCCTCTCCGCGGGGGGAAATTCCTGCTACCAGCAACGTTGGGTCGAATTCGTTGCCTTTTACAGACTCTTTCGGGGTGGAGTGCTACGTGGTACATTTTCATGTGGTGGTGATGTTTAAATTTCTTGCTTGTTTGTCCTGGCTTCCGTGTTGTAGGATGGCTTCCGTGCTGCATCAAGGGGGTCAGTTTTTTAGTTTTTTTGCGGTATAGGCGTTTGCATCAGTATTGGATGAAGGGATTTTTGCATGGGTGTGTGCGCTGCTGTGGGTGTATCTTTGCGTGTTGTTTCTTTTGCATGTGGTATATTTCCTTTTTACAGTTGGTGACCAAACACCCCACGTCAATCGCCCTTGCGGCTGCTTGCGGGGTATTATATAGATATAGATGAAGTGTATGATTTTTACCGGACTGCGCATCCTAAGCGCCGTAGTGCCTTCGTACACACCGCCCGGTGGAGTAGGGGGCCTCGACGACTCGAATTTCCTACTCCGCAGAATCGAGAGGTGGAAGGGGGCGGAGGAACTAGCACGCGAGGATGCTTTTCTAATGGTACCCGCCCCCCCCGTTTTTATGTGAAGGACGTGGGGGCATGTGAGGGCATTAACTCATGGCACCACGGGGCCTGGTGGACAATATTCTACGGCCTGAAACACCGTGGAATGTTAATTGAAAATTTTTCCTTTTCAACCAACAAAATGATTAAAAGATGTAAATGCTGAAACAGAGGGGTGCGACGGAGGGTTTTCCCGTTTTCTAAGGGACTGCGGAACGAAAAATTTCAACATAATAAATTTTAAATTCAGCGCGTCGCGCCCACCAGAATGAATCCTCGCGTGCTAGGTCCTCCGGCCCCCTCCTCCCGCAATCAGTAGAGGAGGAACGTCATGGCATTCGAGCCCGACTCCTCCCCTCCCCTTTTACCCACGGGTGGCACGTGCCAAAGCGCTTCGGCGCGTAGGAGCGCAGTCCGCGAAAAATCATGCAGTTTGGTCCCCGATTTTTCTTCTTAGGCTTATGGCTAAGATCAAAGCGTAGTCCGGCCCACGGTGCGCTTCCACGTCCCCTCCGGACCGGGCCGCTCTGCTTCCCCGTGGTCTGAGAAACCGCGGAACGAAACATTTCAAAATATCAAAGTTTGCATTGAGCGCGTGATTCCCAGCTGCATAGTCCAGGTTGCGGCCGAGTTACGCGCTGAAGGCACTCAACCTCTTCTCGGTTTCTATGGCTGGTCTGGGCCAGTACGAGTGGAATCGGGAAGACATTTAAATTGTTTGGCGATTTGAGATGATGGTTTTTTGGTTGATATAATCTTTCACAAATACCTGCTGGAGTGAGGAGGTCAACAAAACCGATCGGGCGTAAAGCTCGAATAACTGTCGCTTGACCATCGTCGCGCCCGAAAATGAAACCGCGCGTAGTTCAAATCATCCGCCCTGCTCGGATACGTACGGGATTGACGGAGAGTTCCCGCGGGGGTCCTAAAGCGGCCGTGCGGCCTCGGTGCTCAAGCTACCGGTCCATTGCGGACTTGAAAGTGCACCGGGGGCCGGACCTCAATTTGATCTTAACCATAAGGCCAAGAAGAAGAAATGAGGGTGCCATAATGTATGAGTTTTTATATAAATATTCATGGATTTAGGGTGGGAATCATTGGCTGAAAGACGTCTCAATGCAAGATTGCAATGATTGAATAAATTTGATCCGCATGGCTCAGCACCGAGGTCTCGCAAATTATTCGTACTAATATATACATTGGTCGCTTGGATCATGCATATAAAAATCGAGAAATAGATGTCAGAGCTAGAAGACTTAAGGACTCCATTTCCCCCCGGACAATACGGGATAGCAACTGCAGGGTTATAGATAGCAAAAATTCCACTAGCCACCCTCAGCGTCTAAAAAATCATTAGTTGTATGTATTATGCATGCTCGTCCACTAACCTTATGCGTTTTGTTATAATCCATTCTTTCCGAATGACCACATTTGTGTTTATTTCATCTGTTTTTAAGTTTCCATTTCATTTCCTCGTCCCTCTCCGCGGGGGGAAATTCCTGCTACCAGCAACGTTGGGTCGAATTCGTTGCCTTTTACAGACTCTTTCGGGGTGGAGTGCTACGTGGTACATTTTCATGTGGTGGTGATGTTTAAATTTCTTGCTTGTTTGTCCTGGCTTCCGTGTTGTAGGATGGCTTCCGTGCTGCATCAAGGGGGTCAGTTTTTTAGTTTTTTTGCGGTATAGGCGTTTGCATCAGTATTGGATGAAGGGATTTTTGCATGGGTGTGTGCGCTGCTGTGGGTGTATCTTTGCGTGTTGTTTCTTTTGCATGTGGTATATTTCCTTTTTGCAGTTGGTGACCAAACACCCCACGTCAATCGCCCTTGCGGGGTATTATATAGATATAGATGAAGTGTATGATTTTTACCGGACTGCGCATCCTAAGCGCCGTAGTGCCTTCGTACACACCGCCCGGTGGAGTAGGGGGCCTCGACGACTCGAATTTCCTACTCCGCAGAATCGAGAGGTGGAAGGGGGCGGAAGAACTAGCACGCGAGGATGCTTTTCTAATGGTACCCGCCCCCCCCGTTTTTATGTGAAGGACGTGGGGGCATGTGAGGGCATTAAATCATGGCACCACGGGGCCTGGTGGACAATATTCTACGGCCTGAAACACCGTGGAATGTTAATTGAAAATTTTTCCTTTTCAACTAACAAAATGATTAAAAGATGTAAATGCTGAAGACAGAGGGGTGCGACGGAGGGTTTTCCCGTTTTCTAAGGGACTGCGGAACGAAAAATTTCAACATAATAAATTTTAAATTCAGCGCGTCGCGCCCACCAGAATGAATCCTCGCGTGCTAGGTCCTCCGCCCCCCTCCTCCCGCAATCAGTAGAGGAGGAACGTCGTGGCATTCGAGCCCGACTCCTCCCCTCCCCTTTTACCCACGGGTGGCACGTGCCAAGGCGCTTCGGCGCGTAGGAGCGCCGTCCGCGAAAAATCATGCAGTTTGGTCCCCAATTCTTCTTCTTAGCCTTATGGCTAAGATCAAAGCGTAGTCCGGCCCACGGTGCGCTTCCAGGTCCCCTCCGGACCGGGCCGCTCTGCTTCCCCGCGGTCTGAGAAACCGCGGAACGAAACATTTCAAAATATCAAAGTTTGCATTGAGCGCGTGATTCCCAGCTGCACCGTGTGACTATATGTTTTATTTGGGATTGCCGCCCTTGTGGCGTATCCCAATAAGGGGTGTTTTCGACAAGCGACTTTACCTATTTGTTTTGCTGATCAACACTCAGCATTTTGGTTTTAAAAATTAATTAATTTTAATAGGTATTTATTCAACTGTCTCGGCGTCTTGCCTTGGGTAGTGGTTGGTCACTGTCGTCTTCTGTAATTGCCCTTGGCCTTTTATGGACATCCCATTTCTTTGAAACTGTATTTTTGCCAATATTTCGGAGAATTTCGTCATCTTTTGTTTCATGTTTTTTGTAGAAATTGATTGCTTTGTTTTTAATGTATTTGTCGATTTCTACTATTCCGGCCGTTGAGTAAAGGTCCTTCTCAGGGTAGTTATTTGGTAAACGAAAGATCATTTTGAGGGTTTTCTTTTCAAATCCATTAAATTGTAATTTTGCTGTCACATTTGCCATTCCTGCCCATGCCGTACTGGCGTATGTGACAATGGGTCTTATGCATGCTGTGTATAATTTCAGTTTTAATTTCCTGTCTACATTTCCTGATCTGAGCAGGTATGAAAGGCCTGCTCTGCTACCAGCTGCTTTGAGAATTGTTTTTCTTATGTGTGGGACGAAATGCAACACTGTGTCTAAAGTAACTCCTAGGTATAGCGCCGTGTCTTTCCATTGGATTGGATTTCCCTCGATGTTTAAGGGATCTACGTAGTCTATTTTCCTTCGGGAGAAGATTACTGCTTGCGTCTTTAATGGATTTAGGTCGATCCTCCACTCTCTATACCATTTTGCGAGCTTGTTAACTGCATCTTGTAAGTATTTTGCTGCGTATTTAGCCTGAACACTTCGGCAGATAATGGCTGCATCATCAGCATAGAGAGCTAACATAGTATTCCCATTTTCTCCTATATTAGCGACATCTGCCGTAAATATATTAAAAAGGAACGGACCAAGGACTGATCCCTGTGGAACTCCCGCAGAGATCATTCCTTCCCTGCTCAGGGCGTTGTCCCACCTTACTCGAAAGTTGCGGTCACTAAGATATGATTTTATTAATTTTATCTGCCAGCAGGTGAAACCCATCACAGACATCTTCCTAATCAGTCCTTTATGCCACACTCTGTCGAACGCTTTGGATATGTCCAAGAACGCCGCGGCAGAGTATGCTTTTCTATTAAAGCTGTCTGCGATGAATTCAACAACTCTATGCAGCTGTTGCTCCGTTCCTCTCCCCTCCCGAAAGCCAAATTGTTCCGGTGGGATGATTCCCTTGTCGTCCGTGGTTTTTTGGTATAATGGCAGGATTAATTTCTCCAAAATTTTTCCCAATCCGGAGAGTAGCGATAATGGTCTGTATTTGTCAGCAGTAAGTGGCCCCCTTCCGCCTTTTGGGATACACACTACTACTGATTTTTTCCATGGACTCGGGAAATGGCCTAGTCTAATGGATGAGTTTGCTATCTCTAGCATATATAATCCGGCAGCTCTGGGAATACGTTTGAGGATCTCGTTGGGTATTCTATCATTTCCAGTGGCTTTTCGAAGTGGTAGTTTTTTCAATACTGCCACTACCTCGTCAATTACAATTTCTGGAAACTCGTCATCTTCTCTGTAGTCTTCGGCACTGTCTTCTCCGTCGTCATCCAATCCATGAGGGGTTGTAAATACTCTTTCTAAATATGCTGCCATGTGATCAGCTTTCTCTTCGGCAGTAGTCAATTTCTTGTTTGGTGCTTTCAGAGCAGTTATCTTTTCTCTGCCTGAATTGCGGATTCTTTCTTCCCTGACCATTTTCCAAATGCTACCATCCTGCATATTCAATGAGGCCAGTTTGTCTTCCCACCTTTTTCTCCTTAGTTCTCTAATGTCGTCTCGCACATTGTGTTTTAATTTGTAGTAATCTCGCCTCAGATTATTGGTTCCAATGCGAATGTACCGCTTTCTGAGACGATTCCTCTCTCTAATCTTTTGTATTATTTCTGGCGGTAGAGAAAGGAAGTCTGGATTCCTCTTAGTCCCACAAGGAATTGCGTCTTCTATACCTTTCTTAATGACGGAGGTTATGGTTTCCGCCATTGCGTCAAGCTCGGTGGGAGTTTCTGGTTTCGGTATTGTGACTGGAAGTAAGTCGGCAACTCTTTTACGAAAAAGCTCCCAATTTGCTTTCCCGTAAATGAGTCTGTCAGTGGTTGGAACTGGCATCACTGGTCCTTTTCCTAATTGTAGGATGACAGGTAAATGGTCGCTAGGTAGCGCAATGGATGTAGTTGCTTTTGCTCTTAACGTGAGACCGTGAAGAATGGCGATATCTATCACATCTCCCACTCCATTCCTCATTGGTCTCGTACTGTTGTTTGGAGCTACTATTCTTGCCTTATTGTCACATGTCCAGGTTCTTAACGTCTTGCCCCTACAATTCTCAGTCCTACAATTCCATTGGGGACTTTTAGCGTTAAAGTCTCCCGCTGCAATTGTTGGTTCTCCAGAAAATATTTTTCTGAGGTCATCAGCATGCAATGTCTTTGAGGGCGGGAGGTAACAGCTATATATCTTACAGCCCGCCACTCTTATCCCCACTATTTCAATAGTCTTGGTATCAAGCGGTTCACTAAGATTGTATTGAGTTCCCTCTCTAATCATTATGGCAACACCGCCACCTATCTTGCCGTTGTCATCACGATCTTTTCTGATTACTGTCCAATTAGGAATATTGATGTTTTCCTTGGGTGTTAAATGCGTTTCGCTCAGCAGGCAGATATTGCATTTCTTGTTATCTAGAAAATGTAACAATTCGTCAATTTTTCCTATTAATCCACCATTTACATTCCAAATGGTCACGGCCATTGAGGTATTTCGTAATGGTGTGTAATCCATTATGGGTTTGCGGGTAAGAGCCTCATTAATAGTGTTGTGATGGCGGACATTTGTGTCTGCATCATTCTGACTAATTCTGTTAGAGCCGCCATCATTGCTCTTAGTTCCTCGTTCCCTTTTTCTGTTTGCTGTGTATTGTGCTCGTTGTTTTTTCCTTCTGCATTTGAGGGAATCGTCGTTTCAAATCCCGCTGAAACAGGTCTTTCTCTATGTATATTTTCCGTTGTGGCTCTTGGAGTTCTATTCCATGCGTTTACTGTTGGTAAGGGTGCATCCTTATAAGTTGGCAGGGCCTTTGGTGTCTTGGCATTTTGGTAGGCCTTGACTTTTTCCTGTCTAAGGGGACAGGCATTCGCAAATGAGACATGATCTCCTCCACAGTTGCAGCAAGTGGCTTTATCATCCCTTGTCTTGGTGCAGTCTCGTCCTTCATGTGGCCCTGCGCACTTATAGCATCTAGGTGCAGCTGTGCATCCCTTAGAGCCGTGACCATATCTATTGCATCGATAACACATTTGGGGAGTGTCGTATCGGTACACTTTTAATTTAGCTTGATAATGGCAGATGGAATATATTTCGCCAATCCTGCTAGCTTTAAAGCCGTTCCCCATTTGTACCGTGACGGTATATATGTCGTCCCTTTTGCCTAGGGGCAGCGCTTTCAGGGCAGGTATTCCCTGTTCTTTTAAGTTTTCTACAATGTAATCCAGGTCCATTTTTGGGCTCAGTCCGTGAATAACATATTTCTGGATCTTATTTTCTTTTGTTGCCCAGGTGGAATATTGCGCACCTGACTTATCCAAGAAATCTTTAATTTTTATGTAGTCGGCCTCGTTAGTCAATTGAAGGCGACAGCCTTCCTTCACTTTTCTTAGATAAAACATCTGGTCCCTTGCCTGGTCCTTGATTGCTTTTACAAAGGCTGCTTGATCTTTTACTTCGTATATGATAATGGGTGGCGGACGTTTCCCTTTTTTAGGTGCACCACTTGGTGAATTGTTTCCTTCGGGCAATCTTCGGACACCATCTTGGCATTGTCCTATTAGTGGGTCGTATCGGTTGTTAACCTCTATTGAGTTTGGCGAAGTCTGGATAGTGTTGCTTCTCTTCCGTTTGTTTTTGCTCTCTGCAACAGTGATGAATATTCCACCCTCCTCCGTGTTGGTATCCATGTCCTCCTGTCCTTGCCTGTAACCCGTAAGATCAGCATCATCAATAATCTGATTTCTATTTGGCGGAGTCTCAGGTCGTAAATCCTGTCTTGTCTCTCTTCTAAAGAGAACAGACGATATTGCCGGTGGTAAGGGTATGTGCCTTTTTTCTGGCACATTGATTTCTTCCGTAGCCAGGGTTGTGGCCGCCTCTTTCTTCTTAGCGGGCGAGCGAATCATCTCCAGAGAGATATTCGCTCCCGCCTGATCTATCTCTTCTGTTTTCTCTTTTTACCTACGCTCTATCCTACTCTCTAAGATCCGGATAGAAAAGAGGTCCCAAAAGAAATCCCACCGATCCGACTGCAAGCAGTGCGGGCACAGTGGGTCTTTGCCCCGGTTCCCCCCACTATTCCGAGCCCTAATTCCTAGCTGCATAGTCCAGGTTGCGGCCGAGTTACGCGCTGAAGGCACTCAACCTCTTCTCGGTTTCTATGGCTGGTCTGGGCCAGTACGAGTGGAATCGGGAAGACATTTAAATTGTTTGGCGATTTGAGATGATGGTTTTTTGGTTGATATAATCTTTCACAAATACCTGCTGGAGTGAGGAGGTCAACAAAACCGATCGGGCGTAAAGCTCGAATAACTGTCGCTTGACCATCGTCGCGGCCGAAAATGAAACCGCGCGTAGTTCAAATCATCCGCCCTGCTCGGATACGTACGGGATTGACGGAGAGTTCCCCCGGGGGTCCTAAAGCGGCCGTGCGGCCTCGGTGCTCAAGCTACCGGTCCATTGCGGACTTGAAAGTGCACCGGGGGCCGGACCTCAATTTGATCTTAACCATAAGGCCAAGAAGAAGAAATGAGGGTGCCATAATGTATGAGTTTTTATATAAATATTCATGGATTTAGGGTGGGAATCATTGGCTGAAAGACGTCTCAATGCAAGATTGAAATGATTGAATAAATTTGATCCGCATGGCTCAGCACCGAGGTCTCGCAAATTATTCGTACTAATATATACATTGGTCGCTTGGATCATGCATATAAAAATCAAGAAATAGATGCCAGAGCTAGAAGACTTAAGAACTCCATTTCCCCCCGGACAATACGGGATAGCAACTGCAGGGTTATAGATAGCAAAAATTCCACTAGCCACCCTCAGCGTCTAAAAAATCATTAGTTGTATGTATTATGCATGCTCTTCCACTAACCTTATGCGTTTTGTTATAATCCATTCTTTCCGAATGACCACATTTGTGTTTATTTCATCTGTTTTTAAGTTTCCATTTCATTTCCTCGTCCCTCTCCGCGGGGGGAAATTCCTGCTACCAGCAACGTTGGGTCGAATTCGTTGCCTTTTACAGACTCTTTCGGGGTGGAGTGCTACGTGGTACATTTTCATGTGGTAGTGATGTTTAAATTTCTTGCTTGTTTGTCCTGGCTTCCGTGTTGTAGGATGGCTTCCGTGCTGCATCAAGGGGGTCAGTTTTTTAGTTTTTTTGCGGTATAGGCGTTTGCATCAGTATTGGATGAAGGGATTTTTGCATGGGTGTGTGCGCTGCTGTGGGTGTATCTTTGCGTGTTGTTTCTTTTGCATGTGGTATATTTCCTTTTTACAGTTGGTGACCAAACACCCCACGTCAATCGCCCTTGCGGGGTATTATATAGATATAGATGAAGTGTATGATTTTTACTGGACTGCGCATCCTAGGCGCCGTAGTGCCTTCGCACACACTGCCCGGTTGAGTAGAGGGCCTCGACGACTCGAATTTCCTACTCCGCAGAATTGAGAGGTGGAAGGGGGCGGAGGAACTAGCACGCGAGGATGCTTTTCTAATGGCCCCCGCCGCCCCGTTTTTATGTGAAGGACGTGGTGGCATGGGAGGGCATTAAATCATGGCACCACGGGGCCTGGTGGACAATAATCTACGGCCTGAAACACCGTGGAATGTTAATTGAAAATTTTTCCTTTTGAACAAACAAAATGTTTAAAAGATGTAAATGCTGAAGACCGAGGGGGCGACGGAGGGCTTTCCCGATTTCTAAGGGACCGCGGAACGAAAAATTTCAAAATTATAAATTTTAAATTTAGCGCGTCGCGCCCACGAGAATGTATCCTCGCGTGCTGGTTCCTCCGCCCCCTCCTTCTCTCGCACTCTGTAGAGGAGGAAAGTCGAGGCGTAGGAGCCCGACTCCTCCCCCCCCTTTCACTTACGGGTGGCGCGTCCGAAAGCGCTTTGGCGCGTAGGAGCGCCGTCCGTGAAAAATCATAGTTTGGTCCCCCGATTCTTTTTTTTGGCCTTTTGGCTAAGATCAAAGTAGAGTCCGGCCCATGGTGCACTTCCAAGTCCCCTCCGGACCGGTCCGCTCGGCTTTTCTGCGGTCTGAGGGACCGCGAAACAAAAGATTAAAAAATTTTAAAGTTTTAATTCAGCGCGTGGAACCCACCAGGATGAAGTCTAGGTGGCCGCCGAGTTACGCGCTGAAGGCACTCAACCTCTTCTCGGTTTCTATGGCTGGTCTGGGCCAGTACGAGTGGAATCGGGAAGACATTTAAATTGTTTGGCGATTTGAGATGATGGTTTTTTGGTTGATATAATCTTTCACAAATACCTGCTGGAGTGAGGAGGTCAACAAAACCGATCGGGCGTAAAGCTCGAATAACTGTCGCTTGACCATCGTCGCGGCCGAAAATGAAACCGCGCGTAGTTCAAATCATCCGCCCTGCTCGGATACGTACGGGATTGACGGAGAGTTCCCCCGGGGGTCCTTAAAGCGGCCGTGCGGCCTCGGTGCTCAAGCTACCGGTCCATTGCGGACTTGAAAGTGCACCGGGGGCCGGACCTCAATTTGATCTTAACCATAAGGCCAAGAAGAAGAAATGAGGGTGCCATAATGTATGAGTTTTTATATAAATATTCATGGATTTAGGGTGGGAATCATTGGCTGAAAGACGTCTCAATGCAAGATTGAAATGATTGAATAAATTTGATCCGCATGGCTCAGCACCGAGGTCTCGCAAATTATTCGTACTAATATATACATTGGTCGCTTGGATCATGCATATAAAAATCAAGAAATAGATGCCAGAGCTAGAAGACTTAAGGACTCCATTTCCCCCCGGACAATACGGGATAGCAACTGCAGGGTTATAGATAGCAAAAATTCCACTAGCCACCCTCAGCGTCTAAAAAATCATTAGTTGTATGTATTATAGATGCTCTTCCACTAACCTTATGCGTTTTGTTATAATCCATTCTTTCCGAATGACCACATTTGTGTTTATTTCATCTGTTTTTAAGTTTCCATTTCATTTCCTCGTCCCTCTCCGCGGGGGGAAATTCCTGCTACCAGCAACGTTGGGTCGAATTCGTTGCCTTTTACAGACTCTTTCGGGGTGGAGTGCTACGTGGTACATTTTCATGTGGTAGTGATGTTTAAATTTCTTGCTTGTTTGTCCTGGCTTCCGTGTTGTAGGATGGCTTCCGTGCTGCATCAAGGGGGTCAGTTTTTTAGTTTTTTGCGGTATAGGCGTTTGCATCAGTATTGGATGAAGGGATTTTTGCATGGGTGTGTGCGCTGCTGTGGGTGTATCTTTGCGTGTTGTTTCTTTTGCATGTGGTATATTTCCTTTTTACAGTTGGTGACCAAACACCCCACGTCAATCGCCCTTGCGGCTGCTTGCGGGGTATTATATAGATATAGATGATGTGTATGATTTTTACCGGACTGCGCATCCTAAGCGCCGTAGTGCCTTCGTACACACCGCCCGGTGGAGTAGGGGGCCTCGACGACTCGAATTTCCTACTCCGCAGAATCGAGAGGTGGAAGGGGGCGGAGGAACTAGCACGCGAGGATGCTTTTCTAATGGTACCCGCCCCCCCCGTTTTTATGTGAAGGACGTGGGGGCATGTGAGGGCATTAAATCATGGCACCACGGGGCCTGGTGGACAAACACTGATTAGAGGGAGATTAGACGATTAGAGATTAGAGAGAGAGACAGGACGGGGTTTTCAAATAACACATTCGTCAACTTCAAGAAAACCACAAGAACGCTCCAGCCAGACAATCAACGGGTGGTATAGCCCAGGTTGCAAGGCACCCGAGAGGAGTGGCTAACCCAGCTCCACTTTCTTACTCGAGGGTGGCGCTCTGCCCCTCATCATTAAATCGGTCGTCTCCCCGCGATCTGAGAAACCTCCGAACGAAACATTTCAAAATTTCAAGGTATGCATTGAGCGCGTGATTCCCAGCTGCATAGTCCAGGTGGCGGCCGATTTACCCGCTGAAGGCACTCAACAACTTCTCGGTTTCTATGGCTGATCTGGGCCAGTACGAGTGGAATCGGGAAGACATTTAAATTGTTTGGCGATTTGAGATGATGGTTTTTTGGTTGATATAATCTTTCACAAATACCTGCTGGAGTGAGGAAGTCAACAAAACCGATCGGGCGTAAAGCTCGAATAACTGTCGCTTGACCATCGTCCCGGCCGAAAATGAAACCGCGCGTAGTTCAAATCATCCGCCCTGCTCGGATACGTACGGGATTGACGGAGAGTTCCCCCGGGGGTCCTAAAGCGGCCGTGCGGCCTCGGTGCTCAAGCTACCGGTCCATTGCGGACTTGACAGTGCACCGGGGGCCGGACCTCAATTTGATCTTAACCATAAGGCCGAGAAGAAGAAATGAGGGAGCCATTATGTATGAGTTTTCGTCGAAATATTCATGGATTAAGGGTTGGAATCAATGGCTGAAAGACGACTCAATGCAAGATTGAAATTATTGAATAAATTTGATCCGCATGTCTCAGAACCGGGGTCCCGTAAATTATTCGTACTAATATATACATTGGTTGCTTGGATCATGCATATAAAATTCGGGAAATAGATGCCAGAGCTAGAAGACTTAAGGACATCTTCTCCCCCCGGTCAATACGGGATAGCAACTGACGGGTTATAGATAGGAGAAATTCCACTAGCCACCCTCAGCGTATAAAAAATCATTAGTTGTATTTATATTGCATGCTCTTCCACTAACCTTATGCGAGACCCTAACCAGAGATGCTACAAATGCAATCGCTACGGACACGGCTCAAGGTACTGTCAGGCCACCCCTCGATGCTATATATGCGCTGGAGATCATGAGGGCATGAATTGCCCCCGATCAAGTCCTGTGTCGTGCTGCAACTGTGGCGGAGACCATGAAGCTTACACCCGCACATGCCCTGATTACATTAGAGCGGCAAAAAAGTACGAACAAAAGAAAACGCCCGCAGAGACGGAGAAAAGGGGAGCAAATAGAACCTTCAAACCTGCACCGGCCATCAACCCATGGCAAAGAAAGGAACAAGAACGAGGGAAATCTACGGAAGAAGGAAAGGACTTGACAGGTACTATTAGGACCGAGAGCCAGGAAACCGAAAAAACATACGGACATATCCCCGAAATATCCGACCTTATAAAAACCATGTCCGAATTCGGGAAAATGATGCAACTACAAATGCAAATGTTACAGGAAATGATGACCAAAATAAGCGGCATAATACTTACAAGCGCCAACTATCATGGAAAATAGACATAAAGATAAACAAAAATTGGTCATTTGCCTGTGGAATGTTAACGGAGGGCTAGAGCACAAAACGCCCGAGCTTCTTCATTTCCTCAGAAGGAATAAGGTGGACATATGCCTTCTATCAGAGACGCATCTAAAAACTGACGTTAGCTGGGAACTCCCCGGTTATAAAATAAGACGGAATGACCGAGCCCTTACACAGAGACAAAAAGCTGCAGGAGGCGTAGCAATCACAGTACGAGAAGAGCTGACTACCACAGATTTGCCGATTTTAACCTCTAACAATTTAGAAAGCATAGGGCTGGAAATCTTAATAGACAAAGGGAAGATAAAAATATACTCCTGCTACCTCCCACCAAGAAAAAGTGTGGTAAAACCAGAATTTGACGCCCTCTTAGACTCTGACGAACCAACAATTATTGGTGGCGATTTTAACGCTAAACATTATGACTGGGACTGCCCGACAAAGAACGAAAACGGGAAACTTATCAGAAAATGGACAAATGATCTCAAAGCAAAAATAATTGCCCCAAACGAACCGACGAGGGTACATGGCCAAAATGTCATCGATCTCGCAATATTAAAAAATGTAAGGAGCCCAGCGAAAGCCATTACCTATAAAAACTTAACAAGCGACCACTACCCGGTATTGTTAAGCATCGGGACTAAACCGATAATAAACCCGGAAAGGACTAAACGACCCTCTCTCGGGTTAGCAAACTGGCCACTCTTCAGGGAATCTGTCGTAGACGGCTTAGAAAAGAGCCGCAGCCCAGACACGACTGAGACGATAGACGAGATGGTAGCAGAAATAACAAATGCCATTGTGGAAGGCATGAAAAAAGGGATACCGATGGCAAAGAAACGACCGTATGATTACCTCAAGCTAAGCGATGAGGTAAAAACCCTCATTAAAGAAAGAAATGCTCTTAGAAGATCATACTATCGCCTAGGCACCCGAGAACTTAAAAATAGGGTTAAAGATCTTAACAAAAAAATAAGGACTTCAATTGAGGAAGCTAGGACTGCTAAATTCAATCAGCAACTAGCAGAACTAAATAAAAACAATCACTCCGTATGGAAGTTAGCAAAGAAACTACGGAAATCCCCTACCAGTGACCCAAGTATAAAAACAAAAACAGAGACCCTGACGACGTCCCAAGAAAAGGCCAAACATATGGCAACATTTTATGAAAACATTTTTACGACCAACGACCCGGGGGCCGAAAAAGCCGAAATAAAACCATTGAACAAAAACGACGCCGGGTCACCGGAGGGGCAACTAATTATCACACTGGATGATGTTGTTGAAGAAATAGCCAAGCTCCCAAACGGGAAATCCCCGGGAGAGGACAACATCTCTAACGAAATAATAAAAAGACTTCCGGAAGCGGCCGGTCAGTATCTGGTAAGGATCTTTAACGCGTCAATCGCACTCGGATACTACCCGAAAGATTGGAAGAAGGCCTTGATCAAATGTATCCCTAAAAAGGGGGGGAAAACGCTAAAAGAGGAAAACTTGAGACCAATATCCCTCCTCTCGAGCCTGGGTAAGCTCCTTGAAAGGGTTGTAGCACCGCACATCAAGAGATACGCGGAGCTAAAGGAAGTCATACCACAAGAACAGTTCGGATTCCGCCAGGGATATTCAACCGAACAACAGATTCACAGAGTCACAGACTTCATAAGTGACGCTTACAACAAAAAGAAAAAGCCATCGGTATTTTCCTTGACCTATCTAAGGCCTTCGACAAGGTCTGGCATGGGGGCCTAATTCAAAAGATGGAGTTTTGGAAATTCCCCAAATGGATGATAAATTGGACAAAGTCTTACCTAGACGGAAGAACTTTTAAAGTCAAATGGGGCGAAGAAAAAAGCGACAACAAAACTGCCAAAGCTGGTGTCCCACAAGGATCCATATTAGGCCCTCTGCTATTCAACATTTATACAGCCGACTTCCCAAAGCACAAAAATGACTGGCGAAGTATAACTGCCCTCTACGCTGACGATGCCGCAATCCTGGTAAAAGGGAAAAACATGACCTCAATAAAAGAAAGAGCACAAGATGCATTGGACGAGATAACATCGTGGTATAAAAAATGGAAATTGCAGATAAATACCCAAAAAACGAAAGCAATACTTTTCGTCCACCCAGGATCACGTGAAGCATCCTGTGAATGTATCAGGATTGGACAACAACCGATTGAATGGAGTCAAAGCATCAAATATTTAGGAGTGGACTTAGATGACAGACTGATCTTTAAAATACATATCAAACAGATAAGAGATAAAGCGGCCGCAATAAGGTCGCAATTGGCACCGATTATCCGACAAAACGCCACCCCTAAGGAAATAAAAATTCTAATATACTCGGCAATAATAAGACCAATAATGACCTACGCAGCCCCTGCGTGGATGGGACTAATCAGTAGATCCCTAATGGACAAATTATGTAGCACAGAACGGAAGACCCTGAGGCTGGCTTTTGGGCTCCCCCCCTGGGAGGAAAATGAGAATGTATACCGAAAAACAGGCATAGAAAAACTCTCAGATCTCCTACTAACAAGGTGTAAAACATACTATGACAAGTTAAAAGAAAACCCAAATAGGGCCATGACATACACAAAAATAAATAAAATAGGCCCCTATGATAAACATAAGAGACCTAATAATGTCACACTCCAATAATAATACGGAAAATAATTAAATAAATATAAAAAAGGGCAAAAACAACGATGCTGGTGGTGCTCCAGAAAGAAAAAGGAAATATATACCGAGACACAGAGCATAAGCCCAACTAGGCGACCTCTGATAAAAAAAAGCCGCCTAAAAAACGGCAAGGCAATTCGTCGTCGTCGTAACCTTATGCGTTTTGTTATAATGCATTCTTTCCGAATGACCACATTTGTGTTTATTTCATCTGTTTTTAAGTTTCCATTTCATTTCCTCGTCCCTCTCCGCGGGGGGAAATTCCTGCTACCAGCAACGTTGGGTCGAATACGTTGCCTTTTACAGACTCTTTCGGGGTGGAGTGCTACGTGGTACATTTTCATGTGGTAGTGATGTTTAAATTTCTTGCTTGTTTGTCCTGGCTTCCGTGTTGTAGGATGGCTTCCGTGCTGCATCAAGGGGGTCAGTTTTTTAGTTTTTTTGCGGTATAGGCGTTTGCATCAGTATTGGATGAAGGGATTTTTGCATGGGTGTGTGCGCTGCTGTGGGTGTATCTTTGCGTGTTGTTTCTTTTGCATGTGGTATATTTCCTTTTTACAGTTGGTGACCAAACACCCCACGTCAATCGCCCTTGCGGGGTATTATATAGATATAGATGAAGTGTATGATTTTTACCGGACTGCGCATCCTAAGCGCCGTAGTGCCTTCGTACACACCGCCCGGTGGAGTAGGGGGCCTCGACGACTCGAATTTCCTACTCCGCAGAATCGAGAGGTGGAAGGGGGCGGAGGAACTAGCACGCGAGGATGCTTTTCTAATGGTACCCGCCCCCCCCCGTTTTTATGTGAAGGACGTGGGGGCATGTGAGGGCATTAAATCATGGCACCACGGGGCCTGGTGGACAAACACTGATTAGAGAGAGATTAGACGATTAGAGATTAGAGAGAGAGACAGGACGGGGTTTTCAAATAACACATTCGTCAACTTCAAGAAAACCACAAGAACGCTCCAGCCAGACAATCAACGGGTGGTATAGCCCAGGTTGCAAGGCACCCGAGAGGAGTGGCTAACCCAGCTCCACTTTCTTACTCGAGGGTGGCGCTCTGCGCCTCATCATTAAATCGGTCGTCTCATTTCGGCTATCCGGCAAAGCGCCCCCTGGGTGCATTGCACTTGCCGGTGAACCGGGTGGGTCCCCACGCTAGGGTTCCCCTTAAAAAATAGCGATACACAAAAGGTATACACATATACGCCATTGCATGTCAATTGTAAAAACGCCATAGCCCAGGGTGGGCTATCGTACCATTTCGGAGCAACATCGCGCTCCGAAAATCACAGCGAAATGGCCGATTCGTCCAACAAAGCAAGTACTGCCAACGATATAAACAACCTTATTCCAGCGCCACCTCCCTTGCCGTTGCAAGGAATGTTTAAACAAGTATACACATTTAGTGCACGGGCGAAAGAGGACCCGCGAAAGGAGAAAAATCACGAAAAAGGTAAACCTGGCCCGGCCGGTCAGGCCCAGAGGCAAGCAATTGCACAGACAGAAGCTCTTGACAGCACTAAATTCTCTCGCAAACACAATAGCGACATAGCTTCGCCATCCCCGGCGACAGCCGCAGCCATTGCCGCCCTTCAAAAGCAGCAAAAGGTCAATAAACATCAAGAAAAGGTCAATTTAGTAGGTACCTCTGAAACAGCCATGGAAGCGAGGAACACGGCCAATAACAATAGCAACAACCATTTGACAACGTCCACCTCTTCAGCAACGACCACTGTTGCCCTCCCTCTCGCCGAACCGCTTAACAAAGGCCCTCAAGCACAAACACCGCATGGTCAAAGAGACGACGGCTTCACTGTCGTCTCCAGGAAAAAAGGTACCCCGCTTAAGAGGCGAAGAATTTTAGACTCCCCAGATATCGCTCATCCAAATAGGTTTTCACCCATTGAGTCATCGGCTGAGGTGATGGAGACTCAGCCATCCGTACCTAAATCACCCAAAATCCCGGCCATAACCGTCCATAATGTGAAAGGGTGGGTTGAATTGGCTAAGGAGTTGACGGCGAATCTTCTCTCGCCGCCCAAATGTATCCTCAAGGGACCAAACACCGTGGCAATAACTTGTGCCAACACTGAGGATTATATTAAAACTAAACACATTCTTAAAACAAGGGACCTAGAGTATACGTCTTACCAGCTTCCAGCCGATAGGCTGAAAGAATATTGTGTAAAAAACCTGGTAGGCGACGTAAATGCAAAGGAATTAGAGCTAGAATTACACCGAATGGGGTATAAAGTAAAAAGCGTAGTACAACTGACCACCACTAAACCTACCTACGAGGACAGGATGAAAGGGAAAACAACTGGCATCAAGCGATTGGTGCCAGTTTATCACGTCATCTTAACAAATGACCCCCAACCAGGGGACCTTCTCAAAACTGAATACTTGTTGACCATGCGGGTGAATATATCTAAATTCACCAAACCTAAGGGCGTTGTACAGTGCCACAAATGCCAGGGCTTCGGACATACAAAAAATTATTGTAACATTCGGCCCCGTTGCGTTAAGTGTGCCGGTCCACACTTAACATCCGAATGTGAAAAGAAAGATCGCAGTACGCCCGCGCGATGCGTAAACTGCACAATGGAGCACCCCGCCAATTATCGCGGATGTCCCGTTTTTAAATGGGAAAATCAACGAAAATTGGCGAGAGAAAAGCGCGACACAATTTCCCGAGGACCAGCCCAAGGGAAAACATATATACCTGCCCCGGCTCCTGACAAGAATGCTTGGGCTCCTAGAGCTCAAGGTCCCTTGCAGGACCAATCATCCTTTACCGCCACCAACCCATTTCCCTCTCTCCCCCCTCCTAGGATCCCTCCTCCCCATGTTATCAACCCACTTCAGCCCGGCGGCGCTATTTCACTTTCCTCTTCTTCCTCTTTAAATCACCTACCAAACCTTCCGGCTTCAAATTCCGCACACAATGAACAGTCACTGTTTGGATACTTTATGTCCATGCATCACCAGTTAAGTCTCTTAAAGACAAAAACGGAGAAGAAAATCTTTATGCTCCAACAATTATGCGAGTTGCACGAGCTTAATGACTAGTAAGCTCCGTAACATTTGCCTTCTCAGTTGGAATTGCAACGGCACACTCGGCCGCCAACGGGAACTCAAAACTTTTATAAGCTCTGGCAATTTCGATGTAGTCGCCCTTCAGGAGACGCATCTGACACCCAGTCACAGATTCCACTTGCCCAACTATACCACATATCGGCGAGACCGTCCCACCGCTCGCGGTGGTGGCGTGCTCATCGCAGTAAAATCCTCTATTAAACACAAAGCACTGAAAGGATACGCCCTTAGTACATTAGAATGCGTCGGAATACGACTCCCAACTCCCATAGGTGACCTTGACATCTATTCAGCTTACCAACCTAGTGGTAAAACTATTCTTCCTGACGAAATTCGTCCCTTATTCCCGACTGACAGTCGCGTCGTAGCCATCGGCGATTGGAATTCAAAACATACGGAATGGGGGTGCCGGTCCGCGAATACTAATGGCCGGCGTTTGCATAACATTGTTAATTCCATCATGGTAGACGTCGAAGTGCCACTAGCGGCAACGCACATTGACAGCCGTGGTGGTGAAGACATCCTGGATTTCTGCCTAACGAAAAATCTGCCTTACATAACGACTCCAACTGTACTTTCCGATCTCTCCAGTGATCATTACCCGATTAAAACCGACATTGCGACTGTCCCTTATGAGCAGCCTCCTTCCCTTCCTTCAAAGACGAACTGGAAACAGTTCGCCTCCATAGCAGAAGACGCCTTTTCCTCAATCACAATCCCACACTCCTCAGCCCGGCAGGACATTGACGCTCATGTCTTGGCCATAACCGAGGCAATGCGTGACGCGCATGCACTGGCATCGCTCCCGTACCCTCATCCCCCTCCTCCTTCAAACGCCCTACCCGACGACATCCTGCTACTCATAAAACAGCGCAACAAGGCCCGCAGACAATGGGCGCGAACCAGGGATGGCGCCTATAAACGGCGTTATAACTTTTTCGCGTCCTGCGTCAAACGCGAGATCAGAAATCGGTTTAATGACCAATGGAGAGACAAACTCGACAACCTTTCCTTCGACGACGGATCCCTTTGGAAGGTTGCTAAGCAACTGACCAAAAAAGGCCGTCCAGACCAGCCCATCAGGCATAACGACAACCTGTACTTCGACGCCAATGACAAGGCAGAAATCCTAGCCAACGCGTTCCAGGAAACCATGACTCTTAAAACCGACTGGCCAAGGACGCGGGAGGACGAAGAAGCCGAGGCTGCTGTAAGTAGCTTAGGTCTCCTTCCGACTCCTCCATTCCAGCCGGTCACTGAGACGGAGCTTAGAATGACAATAAAGTACTTAAACCCGAAAAAAGCCCCGGGTATTGATGACATCTCAAACAGGCATTTGAAGAACGCGCCACTGCCGGCCGTTCGTCACCTACTGGGCTTATTTAATAACTGTCTTTCCTCTTGCTACTTTCCAGATTCCTGGAAAATAGCAAAAGTGTGCCTGCTTCCCAAGCCAGGCAAAGACCCGACAATTCCTTTAAACCGTAGACCTATTTCCTTACTTTCATCTATCTCTAAGCTGTTTGAATCAATTTTAAAAGCCCGTCTAGACCTCTTCCTACGGACCAATGACGTAATACGACCGGAACAAATGGGATTCCGGGAAGGACATTCCACCTCCCTGCAGATACTCAGACTAGCAGAGTATATCAGCCACGGCATGCAGAACAACCAACACACTGCAGTGTTGTTCTTGGATGCGGCCAAGGCATTCGACCAAGTCTGGCATGATGGATTGATACTTAAATTATTTAAAATCGGGGTTCCATTACATCTCATCAAGATGTTCCATAGTTTTCTCGCTTCACGAGCTATACATGTCGCCGAAAACGGAGCTCTATCAACCGGGAAACAGATAAATTGTGGCGTCCCGCAGGGCGCCATATTATCTCCTACTCTCTTCAACTGCTATGTCAACGATCTTCCTTCTTCTCCACAAACTCAAACTTTCATGTTCGCCGACGATACTGCTATCGCGGCAAGATCTTGGAGCGGCACATGTGCCTTCCGAAAGATACAAAACCACCTCTCTTTACTTGAAAAGTGGACCGTCGACTCGAAAGTAACAATTAACGCTGAGAAAAGTGTTGTTGTCGACTTTCGGAGGAGACGAAGCTATTTCCCAAAAAAACCTCTAACCTTTCAATCCGTGCGTATTCCGACGAAATTGTCACACAAATTCTTAGGGATACACTTCGACTACAGACTGACATGGGCCACGCACGTGCAGCATGCCTTACACAACGCTCAGGGCACAAGAGCACTTCTGTCTCCACTCTTGTGCTCCAAATCGCGCCTCACGCACCGAACCAAGATTAGACTGTACCTTTCGTATATCCGTCCCAGGATGCTGTACGGCTGCGAAATTTTCGGGAACGCGACAAAAACAGACAGAATACGCTTAGAAACATTCCAAAATACAATACTTCGCTACCTCACAAACCAGAGTAAACTCGTCCCAATACATGAGATCAGAAACGCACACAAAATACCTAAAATACACGACTTCATTCGAGCGCAAGCTGAACGACTCGAGAGGTCCCTTCCACAAAACACGCTTACAAAGAACATATGGGATTACTCCCTTCATAGAAAACGCCATCCGAGCTACAGACTGCCAAAAGAAATTCTATTTCGGTAACATTACCGAATTCTTTTCTATGACTTTCTTTTTCTATAGATGTGTCAAAAATTATAAATGTATTTCAGCTAGAGTTAAGGTTTTATGCTTAAGGCATTGTGTAACTGCCAATTTGCTTTAATTGTATGTAAAAAAAAGGACTTTGAAAAGAAAAGATAAGAAATTTATAAAAAAATAAAAAATAAAAAAAAAAAGGACAAAAAGAAAATTATATATATATATCCAAAGAAAAAAAAATATATATATATATATATTAAAAAAAAAAAACAACAAAAGAGAAAAAAAAAATAAAATAAATATCTTATGTAGAATTTAATTAGACCAGAATCTAATATTAATTTTAGTTTTTAGATTGATAAATGTTTTTCCGTCCTGTTGACGTGTTTTTGGGCAAAATGTCTCGGCCCTTAGAATTAAGCTAATTTTAGTCCTTCCTTTAAGATAAGGCCAATTGCCAACCCACTAGAGGTCTTTCTTTCAATTTCTCCTTCACTAACACTGGAAAGGTACACGTTCGTCATTTACACATTCGATCGCCATTTATTTCCCTGTGCAAACTGCACATACACTAACGCTGAAGGGGTGGACGTTGTCACACCGAAGCAGCGCATAAAATGAGGGCAAAATGCCCAGTCATTAGGAGATCTGGTCTGGTCTGGTCCTGGTGGACAATATTCTACGGCCTGAAACACCGTGGAATGTTAATTGAAAATTTTTCCTTTTCAACTAACAAAATGATTAAAAGATGTAAATGCTGAAACAGAGGGGTGCGACGGAGGGTTTTCCCGTTTTCTAAGGGACTGCGGAACGAAAAATTTCAACATAATAAATTTTAAATTCAGGGCGTCGCGCCCACCAGAATGAATCCTCGCGTGCTAGGTCCTCCGCCCCCCTCCTCCCGCAATCAGTAGAGGAGGAACGTCGTGGCATTCGAGCCCGACTCCTCCCCTCCCCTTTTACCCACGGGTGGCACGTGCCAAGGCGCTTCGGCGCGTAGGAGCGCCGTCCGCGAAAAATTATGCAGTTTGGTCCCCGATTCTTCTTCTTAGCCTTATGGCTAAGATCAAAGCGTAGTCCGGCCCACGGTGCGCTTCCAGGTCCCCTCCGGACCGGGCCGCTCTGCTTCCCCGCGGTCTGAGAAACCGCGGAACGAAACATTTCAAAATATCAAAGTTTGCATTGAGCGCGTGATTCCCAGCTGCATAGTCCAGGTTGCGGCCGAGTTACGCGCTGAAGGCACTCAACCTCTTCTCGGTTTCTATGGCTGGTCTGGGCCAGTACGAGTGGAATCGGGAAGACATTTAAATTGTTTGGCGATTTGAGATGATGCTTTTTTGGTTGATATAATCTTTCACAAATACCTGCTGGAGTGAGGAGGTCAACAAAACCGATCGGGCTTAAAGCTCGAATAACTGTCGCTTGACCATCGTCGCGGCCGAAAATGAAACCGCGCGTAGTTCAAATCATCCGCCCTGCTCGGATACGTACGGGATTTACGGAGAGTTCCCCCGGGGGTCCTAAAGCGGCCGTGCGGCCTCGGTGCTCAAGCTACCGTTCCATTGCGGACTTGAAAGTGCACCGGGGGCCGGACCTCAATTTGATCTTAACCATAAGGCCAAGAAGAAGAAATGAGGGTGCCATAATGTATGAGTTTTTATATAAATATTCATGGATTTAGGGTGGGAATCATTGGCTGAAAGACGTCTCAATGCAAGATTGAAATGATTGAATAAATTTGATCCGCATGGCTCAGCACCGAGGTCTCGCAAATTATTCGTACTAATATATACATTGGTCGCTTGGATCATGCATATAAAAATCAAGAAATAGATGCCAGAGCTAGAAGACTTAAGGACTATATTTCCCCCCGGACAATACGGGATAGCAACTGCAGGGTTATAGATAGCAAAAATTCCACTAGCCACCCTCAGCGTCTAAAAAATCATTAGTTGTATGTATGATGCATGCTCTTCCACTAACCTTATGCGTTTTGTTATAATCCATTCTTTCCGAATGACCACATTTGTGTTTATTTCATCTGTTTTTAAGTTTCCATTTCATTTCCTCGTCCCTCTCCGCGGGGGGAAATTCCTGCTACCAGCAACGTTGGGTCGAATACGTTGCCTTTTACTGACTCTTTCGGGGTGGAGTGCTACGTGGTACATTTTCATGTGGTAGTGATGTTTAAATTTCTTGCTTGTTTGTCCTGGCTTCCGTGTTGTAGGATGGCTTCCGTGCTGCATCAAGGGGGTCAGTTTTTTAGTTTTTTTGCGGTATAGGCGTTTGCATCAGTATTGGATGAAGGGATTTTTGCATGGGTGTGTGCGCTGCTGTGGATGTATCTTTGCGTGTTGTTTCTTTTGCATGTGGTATATTTCCTTTTTACAGTTGGTGACCAAACACCCCACGTCAATCGCCCTTGCGGGGTATTATATAGATATAGATGAAGTGTATGATTTTTACCGGACTGCGCATCCTAAGCGCCGTAGTGCCTTCGTACACACCGCCCGGTGGAGTAGGGGGCTTCGACGACTCGAATTTCCTACTCCGCAGAATCGAGAGGTGGAAGGGGGCGGAGGAACTAGCACGCGAGGATGCTTTTCTAATGGTACCCGCCCCCCCCCGTTTTTATGTGAAGGACGTGGGGGCATGTGAGGGCATTAAATCATGGCACCACGGGGCCTGGTGGACAATATTCTACGGCCTGAAACACCGTGGAATGTTAATTGAAAATTTTTTCTTTTCAACTAACAAAATGATTAAAAGATGTAAATGCTGAAACAGAGGGGTGCGACGGAGGGTTTTCCCGTTTTCTAAGGGACTGCGGAACGAAAAATTTCAACATAAATTTTAAATTCAGCGCGTCGCGCCCACCAGAATGAATCCTCGCGTGCTAGGTCCTCCGCCCCCCTCCTCCCGCAATCAGTAGAGGAGGAACGTCGTGGCATTCGAGCCAGACTCCTCCCCTCCCCTTTTACCCACGGGTGGCACGTGCCAAGGCGCTTCGGCGCGTAGGAGCGCCGTCCGCGAAAAATCATACAGTTTGGTCCCCGATTCCTCTTCTTAGCCTTATGGCTAAGATCAAAGCGTAGTCCGGCCCACGGTGCGCTTCCAGGTCCCCTCCGGACCGGGCCGCTCTGCTTTCCCCGCGGTCTGAGAAACCGCGGAACGAAACATTTCAATATATCAAAGTTTGCATTGAGCGCGTGATTCCCTGCTATATAGTCCAGGTTGCGGCCGAGTTAAGCGCTGAAGGCACTCAACCTCTTCTCGGTTTCTATGGCTGGTCTGGGCCAGTACGAGTGGAATCGGGAAGACATTTAAATTGTTTGGCGATTTGAGATGATGGTTTTTTGGTTGATATAATCTTTCACAAATACCTGCTGGAGTGAGGAGGTCAACAAAACCGATCGGGCGTAAAGCTCGAATAACTGTCGCTTGACCATCGTCGCGGCCGAAAATGAAACCGCGCGTAGTTCAAATCATCCGCCATGCTCGGATACGTACGGGATTGACGGAGAGTTCCCCCGGGGGTCCTAAAGCGGCCGTGCGGCCTCGGTGCTCAAGCTACCGGTCCATTGCGGACTTGAAAGTGCACCGGGGGCCGGACCTCAATTTGATCTTAACCATAAGGCCAAGAAGAAGAAATGAGGGTGCCATAATGTATGAGTTTTTATATAAATATTCATGGATTTAGGGTGGGAATCATTGGCTGAAAGACGTCTCAATGCAAGATTGAAATGATTGAATAAATTTGATCCGCATGGCTCAGCACCGAGGTCTCGCAAATTATTCGTACTAATATATACATTGGTCGCTTGGATCATGCATATAAAAATCAAGAAATAGATGCCAGAGCTAGAAGACTTAAGGACTCCATTTCCCCCCGGACAATACGGGATAGCAACTGCAGGGTTATAGATGGCAAAAATTCCACTAGCCACCCTCAGCGTCTAAAAAATCATTAGTTGTATGTATTATGCATGCTCTTCCACTAACCTTATGCGTTTTGTTATAATCCATTCTTTCCGAATGACCACATTTGTGTTTATTTCATCTGTTTTTAAGTTTCCATTTCATTTCCTCGTCCCTCTCCGCGGGGGGAAATTCCTGCTACCAGCAACGTTGGGTCGAATTCGTTGCCTTTTACAGACTCTTTCGGGGTGGAGTGATACGTGGTACATTTTCATGTGGTAGTGATGTTTAAATTTCTTGCTTGTTTGTCCTGGCTTCCGTGTTGTAGGATGGCTTCCGTGCTGCATCAAGGGGGTCAGTTTTTTAGTTTTTTTGCGGTATAGGCGTTTGCATCAGTATTGGATGAAGGGATTTTTGCATGGGTGTGTGCGCTGCTGTGGGTGTATCTTTGCGTGTTGTTTCTTTTGCATGTGGTATATTTCCTTTTTACAGTTGGTGACCAAACACCCCACGTCAATCGCCCTTGCGGGGTATTATATAGATATAGATGAAGTGTATGATTTTTACCGGACTGCGCATCCTAAGCGCCGCAGTGCCTTCGTACACACCGCCCGGTGGAGTAGGGGGCCTCGACGACTCGAATTTCCTACTCCGCAGAATCGAGAGGTGGAAGGGGGCGGAGGAACTAGCAAGCGAGGATGCTTTTCTAATGGTACCCGCCCCCCCGTTTTTATGTGAAGGACGTGGGGGCATGTGAGGGCATTAAATCATGGCACCACGGGGCCTGGTGGACAATATTCTACGGCCTGAAACACCGTGGAATGTTAATTGAAAATTTTTCCTTTTCAACTAACAAAATGATTAAAAGATGTAAATGCTGAAACAGAGGGGTGCGACGGAGGGTTTTCCCGTTTTCTAAGGGACTGCGGAACGAAAAATTTCAACATAATTAATTTTAAATTCAGCGCGTCGCGCCCACCAGAATGAATCCTCGCGTGCTAGGTCCTCCGCCCCCCTCCTCCCGCAATCAGTAGAGGAGGAACGTCGTGGCATTCGAGCCCGACTCCTCCCCTCCCCTTTTACCCACGGGTGGCACGTGCCAAAGCGCTTCGGCGCGTAGGAGCGCCGTCCGCGAAAAATCATGCAGTTTGGTCCCCGATTCTTCTTAGCCTTATGGCTAAGATCAAAGCGTAGTCCGGCCCACGGTGCGCTTCCAGGTCCCCTCCGGACCGGGCCGCACTGCTTCCCCGCGGTCTGAGAAACCGCGGAACGAAACATTTCAAAATATCAAAGTTTGCATTGAGCGCGTGATTCCCAGCTGCATAGTCCAGGTTGCGGCCGAGTTACGCGCTGAAGGCACTCAACCTCTTCTCGGTTTCTATGGCTGGTCTGGGCCAGTACGAGTGGAATCGGGAAGACATTTAAATTGTTTGGCGATTTGAGATGATGCTTTTTTGGTTGATATAATCTTTCACAAATACCTGCTGGAGTGAGGAGGTCAACAAAACCGATCGGGCTTAAAGCTCGAATAACTGTCGCTTGACCATCGTCGCGGCCGAAAATGAAACCGCGCGTAGTTCAAATCATCCGCCCTGCTCGGATACGTACGGGATTTACGGAGAGTTCCCCCGGGGGTCCTAAAGCGGCCGTGCGGCCTCGGTGCTCAAGCTACCGTTCCATTGCGGACTTGAAAGTGCACCGGGGGCCGGACCTCAATTTGATCTTAACCATAAGGCCAAGAAGAAGAAATGAGGGTGCCATAATGTATGAGTTTTTATATAAATATTCATGGATTTAGGGTGGGAATCATTGGCTGAAAGACGTCTCAATGCAAGATTGAAATGATTGAATAAATTTGATCCGCATGGCTCAGCACCTAGGTCTCGCAAATTATTCGTACTAATATATACATTGGTCGCTTGGATCATGCATATAAAAATCAAGAAATAGATGCCAGAGCTAGAAGACTTAAGGACTATATTTCCCCCCGGACAATACGGGATAGCAACTGCAGGGTTATAGATAGCAAAAATTCCACTAGCCACCCTCAGCGTCTAAAAAATCATTAGTTGTATGTATGATGCATGCTCTTCCACTAACCTTATGCGTTTTGTTATAATCCATTCTTTCCGAATGACCACATTTGTGTTTATTTCATCTGTTTTTAAGTTTCCATTTCATTTCCTCGTCCCTCTCCGCGGGGGGAAATTCCTGCTACCAGCAACGTTGGGTCGAATACGTTGCCTTTTACTGACTCTTTCGGGGTGGAGTGCTACGTGGTACATTTTCATGTGGTAGTGATGTTTAAATTTCTTGCTTGTTTGTCCTGGCTTCCGTGTTGTAGGATGGCTTCCGTGCTGCATCAAGGGGGTCAGTTTTTTAGTTTTTTTGCGGTATAGGCGTTTGCATCAGTATTGGATGAAGGGATTTTTGCATGGGTGTGTGCGCTGCTGTGGATGTATCTTTGCGTGTTGTTTCTTTTGCATGTGGTATATTTCCTTTTTACAGTTGGTGACCAAACACCCCACGTCAATCGCCCTTGCGGGGTATTATATAGATATAGATGAAGTGTATGATTTTTACCGGACTGCGCATCCTAAGCGCCGTAGTGCCTTCGTACACACCGCCCGGTGGAGTAGGGGGCTTCGACGACTCGAATTTCCTACTCCGCAGAATCGAGAGGTGGAAGGGGGCGGAGGAACTAGCACGCGAGGATGCTTTTCTAATGGTACCCGCCCCCCCCCCGTTTTTATGTGAAGGACGTGGGGGCATGTGAGGGCATTAAATCATGGCACCACGGGGCCTGGTGGACAATATTCTACGGCCTGAAACACCGTGGAATGTTAATTGAAAATTTTTTCTTTTCAACTAACAAAATGATTAAAAGATGTAAATGCTGAAACAGAGGGGTGCGACGGAGGGTTTTCCCGTTTTCTAAGGGACTGCGGAACGAAAAATTTCAACATAAATTTTAAATTCAGCGCGTCGCGCCCACCAGAATGAATCCTCGCGTGCTAGGTCCTCCGCCCCCCTCCTCCCGCAATCAGTAGAGGAGGAACGTCGTGGCATTCGAGCCAGACTCCTCCCCTCCCCTTTTACCCACGGGTGGCACGTGCCAAGGCGCTTCGGCGCGTAGGAGCGCCGTCCGCGAAAAATCATACAGTTTGGTCCCCGATTCCTCTTCTTAGCCTTATGGCTAAGATCAAAGCGTAGTCCGGCCCACGGTGCGCTTCCAGGTCCCCTCCGGACCGGGCCGCTCTGCTTTCCCCGCGGTCTGAGAAACCGCGGAACGAAACATTTCAATATATCAAAGTTTACATTGAGCGCGTGATTCCCTGCTATATAGTCCAGGTTGCGGCCGAGTTAAGCGCTGAAGGCACTCAACCTCTTCTCGGTTTCTATGGCTGGTCTGGGCCAGTACGAGTGGAATCGGGAAGACATTTAAATTGTTTGGCGATTTGAGATGATGGTTTTTTGGTTGATATAATCTTTCACAAATACCTGCTGGAGTGAGGAGGTCAACAAAACCGATCGGGCGTAAAGCTCGAATAACTGTCGCTTGACCATCGTCGCGGCCGAAAATGAAACCGCGCGTAGTTCAAATCATCCGCCATGCTCGGATACGTACGGGATTGACGGAGAGTTCCCCCGGGGGTCCTAAAGCGGCCGTGCGGCCTCGGTGCTCAAGCTACCGGTCCATTGCGGACTTGAAAGTGCACCGGGGGCCGGACCTCAATTTGATCTTAACCATAAGGCCAAGAAGAAGAAATGAGGGTGCCATAATGTATGAGTTTTTATATAAATATTCATGGATTTAGGGTGGGAATCATTGGCTGAAAGACGTCTCAATGCAAGATTGAAATGATTGAATAAATTTGATCCGCATGGCTCAGCACCGAGGTCTCGCAAATTATTCGTACTAATATATACATTGGTCGCTTGGATCATGCATATAAAAATCAAGAAATAGATGCCAGAGCTAGAAGACTTAAGGACTCCATTTCCCCCCGGACAATACGGGATAGCAACTGCAGGGTTATAGATGGCAAAAATTCCACTAGCCACCCTCAGCGTCTAAAAAATCATTAGTTGTATGTATTATGCATGCTCTTCCACTAACCTTATGCGTTTTGTTATAATCCATTCTTTCCGAATGACCACATTTGTGTTTATTTAATCTGTTTTTAAGTTTCCATTTCATTTCCTCGTCCCTCTCCGCGGGGGGAAATTCCTGCTACCAGCAACGTTGGGTCGAATTCGTTGCCTTTTACAGACTCTTTCGGGGTGGAGTGATACGTGGTACATTTTCATGTGGTAGTGATGTTTAAATTTCTTGCTTGTTTGTCCTGGCTTCCGTGTTGTAGGATGGCTTCCGTGCTGCATCAAGGGGGTCAGTTTTTTAGTTTTTTTGCGGTATAGGCGTTTGCATCAGTATTGGATGAAGGGATTTTTGCATGGGTGTGTGCGCTGCTGTGGGTGTATCTTTGCGTGTTGTTTCTTTTGCATGTGGTATATTTCCTTTTTACAGTTGGTGACCAAACACCCCACGTCAATCGCCCTTGCGGGGTATTATATAGATATAGATGAAGTGTATGATTTTTACCGGACTGCGCATCCTAAGCGCCGCAGTGCCTTCGTACACACCGCCCGGTGGAGTAGGGGGCCTCGACGACTCGAATTTCCTACTCCGCAAAATCGAGAGGTGGAAGGGGGCGGAGGAACTAGCAAGCGAGGATGCTTTTCTAATGGTACCCGCCCCCCCGTTTTTATGTGAAGGACGTGGGGGCATGTGAGGGCATTAAATCATGGCACCACGGGGCCTGGTGGACAATATTCTACGGCCTGAAACACCGTGGAATGTTAATTGAAAATTTTTCCTTTTCAACTAACAAAATGATTAAAAGATGTAAATGCTGAAACAGAGGGGTGCGACGGAGGGTTTTCCCGTTTTCTAAGGGACTGCGGAACGAAAAATTTCAACATAATTAATTTTAAATTCAGCGCGTCGCGCCCACCAGAATGAATCCTCGCGTGCTAGGTCCTCCGCCCCCCTCCTCCCGCAATCAGTAGAGGAGGAACGTCGTGGCATTCGAGCCCGACTCCTCCCCTCCCCTTTTACCCACGGGTGGCACGTGCCAAAGCGCTTCGGCGCGTAGGAGCGCCGTCCGCGAAAAATCATGCAGTTTGGTCCCCGATTCTTCTTACCCTTTAGGCTAAGATCAAAGCGTAGTCCGGCCCACGGTGCGCTTCCAGGTCCCCTCCGGACCGGGCCGCTCTGCTTCCCCGCGGTCTGAGAAACCGCGGAACGAAACATTTCAAAATATCAAAGTTTGCATTGAGCGCGTGATTCCCAGCTGCATAGTCCAGGTTGCGGCCGAGTTACGCGCTGAAGGCACTCAACCTCTTCTCGGTTTCTATGGCTGATCTGGGCCAGTACGAGTGGAATCGGGAAGACATTTAAATTGTTTGGCGATTTGAGATGATGGTTTTTTAGTTGATATAATCTTTCACAAATACCTGCTGGAGTGAGGAAGTCAACAAAACCGATCGGGCGTAAAGCTCGAATAACTGTCGCTTGACCATCGTCCCGGCCGAAAATGAAACCGCGCGTAGTTCAAATCATCCGCCCTGCTCGGATACGTACGGGATTGACGGAGAGTTCCCCCGGGGGTCCTAAAGCGGCCGTGCGGCCTCGGTGCTCAAGCTACCGGTCCATTGCGGACTTGACAGTGCACCGGGGGCCGGACCTCAATTTGATCTTAACCATAAGGCCAAGAAGAAGAAATGAGGGTGCCATAATGTATGAGTTTTTATATAAATATTCATGGATTTAGGGTGGGAATCATTGGCTGAAAGACGTCTCAATGCAAGATTGAAATGATTGAAAAAATTTGATCCGCATGGCTCAGCACCGAGGTCTCGCAAATTATTCGTACTAATATATACATTGGTCGCTTGGATCATGCATATAAAAATCAAGAAATAGATGCCAGAGCTAGAAGACTTAAGGACTCCATTTCCCCCCGGACAATACGGGATAGCAACTGCAGGGTTATAGATAGCAAAAATTCCAATAGCCACCCTCAGCGTCTAAAAAATCATTAGTTGTATGTATTATGCATGCTCTTCCACTAACCTTATGCGTTTTGTTATAATCCATTCTTTCCGAATGACCACATTTGTTGAATCTAACAGTTTCAGGCTTAACTTGGTGGAATTCTTTCATGGTGAGGTGAAAGAAAGAGAAAAAACAACTTTGCACTTCCACACACTTTTTTAATATAACACGACCATGGTTTCGATGCTGCGCATCATCTTCAGGTCTGAAGGTTTCGATGCTGCGCATCACCTGAAGATGATGCGCAGCATCGAAACCATGGTCGTGTTATATTAAAAAAGTGTGTGGAAGTGCAAAGTTGTTTTTTCTCTTTCTTTCACCTGACCACATTTGTGTTTATTTCATCTGTTTTTAAGTTTCCATTTCATTTCCTCGTCCCTCTCCGCGGGGGGAAATTCCTGCTACCAGCAACGTTGGGTCGAATTCGTTGCCTTTTACAGACTCTTTCGGGGTGGAGTGCTACGTGGTACATTTTCATGTGGTGGTGATGTTTAAATTTCTTGCTTGTTTGTCCTGGCTTCCGTGTTGTAGGATGGCTTCCGTGCTGCATCAAGGGGGTCGGTTTTTTAGTTTTTTTGCGGTATAGGCGTTTGCATCAGTATTGGATGAAGGGATTTTTGCATGGGTGTGTGCGCTGCTGTGGGTGTATCTTTGCGTGTTGTTTCTTTTGCATGTGGTATATTTCCTTTTTACATTTGGTGACCAAACACCCCACGTCAATCGCCCTTGCGGGGTATTATATAGATATAGATAAAGTGTATGATTTTTACCGGACTGCGCATCCTAAGCGCCGTAGTGCCTTCGTACACACCGCCCGGTGGAGTAGGGGGCCTCGACGACTCGTATTTCCTACTCCGCAGAATCGAGAGGTGGAAGGGGGCGGAGGAACTAGCACGCGAGGATGCTTTTCTAATGGTACCCGCCCCCCCCGTTTTTATGTGAAGGACGTGGGGGCATGTGAGGGCATTAAATCATGGCACCACGGGGCCTGGTATACAATATTCTACGGCCTGAAACACCGTGGAATGTTAATTGAAAATTTTTCCTTTTCAACTAACAAAATGATTAAAAGATGTAAATGCTGAAACAGAGGGGTGCGACGGAGGGTTTTCCCGTTTTCTAAGGGACTGCGGAACGAAAAATTTCAACATAATAAATTTTAAATTCAGCGCGTCGCGCCCACCAGAATGAATCCTCGCGTGCTAGGTCCTCCGCCCCCCTCCTCCCGCAATGAGTAGAGGAGGAACGTCGTGGCATTCGAGCCAGACTCCTCCCCTCCCCTTTTACCCACGGGTGGCACGTGCCAAGGCGCATCGGCGCGTAGGAGCGCCGTCCGCGAAATATCATACAGTTTGGTCCCCGATTCCACTTCTTAGCCTTATGGCTAAGATCAAAGCGTAGTCCGGCCCACGGTGCGCTTCCAGGTCCCCTCCGGACCGGGCCGCTCTGCTTTCCCCGCGGTATGAGAAACCGCGGAACGAAACATTTCAATATATCAAAGTTTGCATTGAGCGCGTGATTCCCTGCTATATAGTCCAGGTTGCGGCCGAGTTAAGCGCTGAAGGCACTCAACCTCTTCTCGGTTTCTATGGCTGGTCTGGGCCAGTACGAGTGGAATCGGGAAGACATTTAAATTGTGTGGCGATTTGAGATGATGCTTTTTTGGTTGATATAATCTTTCACAAATACCTGCTGGAGTGAGGAGGTCAACAAAACCGATCGGGCGTAAAGCTCGAATAACTGTCGCTTGACCATCGTCGCGGCCGAAAATGAAACCGCGCGTAGTTCAAATCATCCGCCCTGCTCGGATACGTACGGGATTGACGGAGAGTTCCCCCGGGGGTCCTAAAGCGGCCGTGCGGCCTCGGTGCTCAAGCTACCGGTCCATTGCGGACTTGAAAGTGCACCGGGGGCCGGACCTCAATTTGATCTTAACCATAAGGCCAAGAAGAAGAAATGAGGGTGCCATAATGTATGAGTTTTTAAATAAATATTCATGGATTTAGGGTGGGAATCATTGGCTGAAAGACGTCTCAATGCAAGATTGAAATGATTGAATAAATTTGATCCGCATGGCTCAGCACCGAGGTCTCGCAAATTATTCGTACTAATATATACATTGGTCGCTTGGATCATGCATATAAAAATCAAGAAATAGATGCCAGAGCTAGAAGACCTAAGGACTCCATTTCCCCCCGGACAATACGGGATAGCAACTGCAGGGTTATAGATAGCAAAAATTCCACTAGCCACCCTCAGCGTCTAAAAAATCATTAGTTGTATGTATTATGCATGCTCTTCCACTAACCTTATGCGTTTTGTTATAATCCATTCTTTCCGAATGACCACATTTGTGTTTATTTCATCTGTTTTTAAGTTTCCATTTCATTTCCTCGTCCCTCTCCGCGGGGGGAAATTCCTGCTACCTGCAACGTTGGGTCGCATTCGCTGCCTTTTACAGACTCTTTCGGGGTGGAGTGCTACGTGGTACATTTTCATGTGGTAGTGATGTTTAAATTTCTTGCTTGTTTGTCCTGGCTTCCGTGTTGTAGGATGGTTTCCGTGCTGCATCAAGGAGGTCAGTTTTTTAGTTTTTTTGCGGTATAGGCGTTTGCATCAGTATTGGATGAAGGGATTTTTGCATGGGTGTGTGCGCTGCTGTGGGTGTATCTTTGCGTGTTGTTTCTTTTGCATGTGGTATATTTCCTTTTTACAGTTGGTGACCAAACAGCCCACGTCAATCGCCCTTGCGGGGTATTATATAGATATAGATGAAGTGTATGATTTTTACCGGACTGCGCATCCTAAGCGCCGTAGTGCCTTTGTACACACCGCCCGGTGGAGTAGGGGGCCTCGACGACTCGAATTTCCTACTCCGCAGAATCGAGAGGTGGAAGGGGGCGGAGGAACTAGCACGCGAGGATGCTTTTCTAATGGTACCCGCCCCCCCCGTTTTTATGTGAAGGACGTGGGGGCATGTGAGGGCATTAAATCATGGCACCACGGGGCCTGGTGGACAATATTCTACGGCCTGAAACACCGTGGAATGTTAATTGAAAATTTTTCCTTTTCAACTAACAAAATGATTAAAAGATGTAAATGCTGAAGACAGAGGGGTGCGACGGAGGGTTTTCCCGTTTTCTAAGGGACTGCGGAACGAAAAATTTCAACATAATAAATTTTAAATTCAGCGCGTCGCGCCCACCAGAATGAATCCTCGCGTGCTAGGTCCTCCGCCCCCCTCCTCCCGCAATCAGTAGAGGAGGAACGTCGTGGCATTCGAGCCCGACTCCTCCCCTCCCCTTTTACCCACGGGTGGCACGTGCCAAGGCGCTTCGGCGCGTAGGAGCGCCGTCCGCGAAAAATCATGCAGTTTGGTCCCCGATTCTTCTTCTTAGCCTTATGGCTAAGATCAAAGCGTAGTCCGGCCCACGGTGCGCTTCCAGGTCCCCTCCGGACCGGGCCGCTCTGCTTCCCCGCGGTCTGAGAAACCGCGGAACGAAACATTTCAAAATATCAAAGTTTGCATTGAGCGCGTGATTCCCAGCTGCACCGTGTGACTATATGTTTTATTTGGGATTGCCGCCCTTGTGGCGTATCCCAATAAGGGTCGTTTTCGAAAAGCGACTTTACCTATTTGTTTTGCTGATCAACACTTCAGCATTTTGGTTTTAAAAATTAATTAATTTTAATAGGTATTTATTCAACTGTCTCGGCGTCTTGCCTTGGGTAGTGGTTGGTCACTGTCGTCTTCTGTAATTGCCCTTGGCCTTTTATGGACATCCCATTATTTTGAAACTGTATTTTTGCCAATATTTCGGAGAATTTCGTCATCTTTTGTGTCATGTTTTTTGTAGAAATTGATTGCTTTGTTTTTAATGTATTTGTCGATTTCTACTATTCCGGCCGTTGAGTAAAGGTCCTTCTCAGGGTAGTTATTTGGTAAACGAAAGATCATTTTGAGGGTTTTCTTTTCAAATCCATTAAATTGTAATTTTGCTGTCACATTTGCCATTCCTGCCCATGCCGTACTGGCGTATGTGACAATGGGTCTTATGCATGCTGTGTATAATTTCAGTTTTAATTTCCTGTCTACATTTCCTGATCTGAGCAGGTATGAAAGGCCTGCTCTGCTACCAGCTGCTTTGAGAATTGTTTTTCTTATGTGTGGGACGAAATGCAACACTGTGTCTAAAGTAACTCCTAGGTATAGCGCCGTGTCTTTCCATTGGATTGGATTTCCCTCGATGTTTAAGGGATCTACGTAGTCTATTTTCCTTCGGGAGAAGATTACTGCTTGCGTCTTTAATGGATTTAGGTCGATCCTCCACTCTCTATACCATTTTGCGAGCTTGTTAACTGCATCTTGTAAGTATTTTGCTGCGTATTTAGCCTGAACACTTCGGCAGATAATGGCTGCATCATCAGCATAGAGAGCTAACATAGTATTCCCATTTTTTCCTATATTAGGGACATCTGCCGTAAATATATTAAAAAGGAACGGACCAAGGACTGATCCCTGTGGAACTCCCGCAGAGATCATTCCTTCCCTGCTCAGGGCGTTGTCCCACCTTACTCGAAAGTTGCGGTCACTAAGATATGATTTTATTAATTTTATCTGCCAGCAGGTGAAACCCATCACAGACATCTTCCTAATCAGTCCTTTATGCCACACTCTGTCGAACGCTTTGGATATGTCCAAGAACGCCGCGGCAGAGTATGCTTTTCTATTAAAGCTGTCTGCGATGAATTCAACAACTCTATGCAGCTGTTGCTCCGTTCCTCTCCCCTCCCGAAAGCCAAATTGTTCCGGTGGGATGATTCCCTTGTCGTCCGTGGTTTTTTGGTATAATGGCAGGATTAATTTCTCCAAAATTTTTCCCAATCCGGAGAGTAGCGATAATGGTCTGTATTTGTCAGCAGTAAGTGGCCCCCTTCCGCCTTTTGGGATACACACTACTACTGATTTTTTCCATGGACTCGGGAAATGGCCTAGTCTAATGGATGAGTTTGCTATCTCTAGCATATATAATCCGGCAGCTCTGGGAATACGTTTGAGGATCTCGTTGGGTATTCTATCATTTCCAGTGGCTTTTCGAAGTGGTAGTTTTTTCAATACTGCCACTACCTCGTCAATTACAATTTCTGGAAACTCGTCATCTTCTCTGTAGTCTTCGGCACTGTCTTCTCCGTCGTCCTCCAATCCATGAGGGGTTGTAAATACTCTTTCTAAATATGCTGCCATGTGATCAGCTTTCTCTTCGGCAGTAGTCAATTTCTTGTTTGGTGCTTTCAGAGCAGTTATCTTTTCTCTGCCTGAATTGCGGATTCTTTCTTCCCTGACCATTTTCCAAATGCTACCATCCTGCATATTCAATGAGGCCAGTTTGTCTTCCCACCTTTTTCTCCTTAGTTCTCTAATGTCGTCTCGCACATTGTGTTTTAATTTGTAGTAATCTCGCCTCAGATTATTGGTTCCAATGCGAATGTACCGCTTTCTGAGACGATTCCTCTCTCTAATCTTTTGTATTATTTCTGGCGGTAGAGAAAGGAAGTCTGGATTCCTCTTAGTCCCACAAGGAATTGCGTCTTCTATACCTTTCTTAATGACGGAGGTTATGGTTTCCGCCATTGCGTCAAGCTCGGTGGGAGTTTCTGGTTTCGGTATTGTGACTGGAAGTAAGTCGGCAACTCTTTTACGAAAAAGCTCCCAATTTGCTTTCCCGTAAATGAGTCTGTCAGTGGTTGGAACTGGCATCACTGGTCCTTTTCCTAATTGTAGGATGACAGGTAAATGGTCGCTAGGTAGCGCAATGGATGTAGTTGCTTTTGCTCTTAACGTGAGACCGTGAAGAATGGCGATATCTATCACATCTCCCACTCCATTCCTCATTGGTCTCGTACTGTTGTTTGGAGCTACTATTCTTGCCTTATTGTCACATGTCCAGGTTCTTAACGTCTTGCCCCTACAATTCTCAGTCCTACAATTCCATTGGGGACTTTTAGCGTTAAAGTCTCCCGCTGCAATTGTTGGTTCTCCAGAAAATATTTTTCTGAGGTCATCAGCATGCAATGTCTTTGAGGGCGGGAGGTAACAGCTATATATCTTACAGCCCGCCACTCTTATCCCCACTATTTCAATAGTCTTGGTATCAAGCGGTTCACTAAGATTGTATTGAGTTCCCTCTCTAATCATTATGGCAACACCGCCACCTTTCTTGCCGTTGTCATCACGATCTTTTCTGATTACTGTCCAATTAGGAATATTGATGTTTTCCTTGGGTGTTAAATGCGTTTCGCTCAGCAGGCAGATATTGCATTTCTTGTTATCTAGAAAATGTAACAATTCGTCAATTTTTCCTATTAATCCACCATTTACATTCCAAATGGTCACGGCCATTGAGGTATTTCGTAATGGTGTGTAATCCATTATGGGTTTGCGGGTAAGAGCCTCATTAATAGTGTTGTGATGGCGGACATTTGTGTCTGCATCATTCTGACTAATTCTGTTAGAGCCGCCATCATTGCTCTTAGTTCCTCGTTCCCTTTTTCTGTTTGCTGTGTATTGTGCTCGTTGTTTTTTCCTTCTGCATTTGAGGGAATCGTCGTTTCAAATCCCGCTGAAACAGGTCTTTCTCTATGTATATTTTCCGTTGTGGCTCTTGGAGTTCTATTCCATGCGTTTACTGTTGGTAAGGGTGCATCCTTATAAGTTGGCAGGGCCTTTGGTGTCTTGGCATTTTGGTAGGCCTTGACTTTTTCCTGTCTAAGGGGACAGGCATTCGCAAATGAGACATGATCTCCTCCACAGTTGCAGCAAGTGGCTTTATCATCCCTTGTCTTGGTGCAGTCTCGTCCTTCATGTGGCCCTGCGCACTTATAGCATCTAGGTGCAGCTGTGCATCCCTTAGAGCCGTGACCATATCTATTGCATCGATAACACATTTGGGGAGTGTCGTATCGGTACACTTTTAATTTAGCTTGATAATGGCAGATGGAATATATTTCGCCAATCCTGCTAGCTTTAAAGCCGTTCCCCATTTGTACCGTGACGGTATATATGTCGTCCCTTTTGCCTAGGGGCAGCGCTTTCAGGGCAGGTATTCCCTGTTCTTTTAAGTTTTCTACAATGTAATCCAGGTCCATTTTTGGGCTCAGTCCGTGAATAACATATTTCTGGATCTTATTTTCTTTTGTTGCCCAGGTGGAATATTGCGCACCTGACTTATCCAAGAAATCTTTAATTTTTATGTAGTCGGCCTCGTTAGTCAATTGAAGGCGACAGCCTTCCTTCACTTTTCTTAGATAAAACATCTGGTCCCTTGCCTGGTCCTTGATTGCTTTTACAAAGGCAGCTTGATCTTTTACTTCGTATATGATAATGGGTGGCGGACGTTTCCCTTTTTTAGGTGCACCACTTGGTGAATTGTTTCCTTCGGGCAATCTTCGGACACCATCTTGGCATTGTCCTATTAGTGGGTCGTATCGGTTGTTAACCTCTATTGAGTTTGGCGAAGTCTGGATAGTGTTGCTTCTCTTCCGTTTGTTTTTGCTCTCTGCAACAGTGATGAATATTCCACCCTCCTCCGTGTTGGTATCCATGTCCTCCTGTCCTTGCCTGTAACCCGTAAGATCAGCATCATCAATAATCTGATTTCTATTTGGCGGAGTCTCAGGTCGTAAATCCTGTCTTGTCTCTCTTCTAAAGAGAACAGACGATATTGCCGGTGGTAAGGGTATGTGCCTTTTTTCTGGCACATTGATTTCTTCCGTAGCCAGGGTTGTGGCCGCCTCTTTCTTCTTAGCGGGCGAGCGAATCATCTCCAGAGAGATATTCGCTCCCGCCTGATCTATCTCTTCTGTTTTCTCTTTTTACCTACGCTCTATCCTACTCTCTAAGATCCGGATATAAAAGAGGTCCCAAAAGAAATCCCACCGATCCGACTGCAAGCAGTGCGGGCACAGTGGGTCTTTGCCCCGGTTCCCCCCACTATTCCGAGCCCTAATTCCTAGCTGCATAGTCCAGGTTGCGGCCGAGTTACGCGCTGAAGGCACTCAACCTCTTCTCGGTTTCTATGGCTGGTCTGGGCCAGTACGAGTGGAATCGGGAAGACATTTAAATTGTTTGGCGATTTGAGATGATGGTTTTTTGGTTGATATAATCTTTCACAAATACCTGCTGGAGTGAGGAGGTCAACAAAACCGATCGGGCGTAAAGCTCGAATAACTGTCGCTTGACCATCGTCGCGGCCGAAAATGAAACCGCGCGTAGTTCAAATCATCCGCCATGCTCGGATACGTACGGGATTGACGGAGAGTTCCCCCGGGGGTCCTAAAGCGGCCGTGCGGCCTCGGTGCTCAAGCTACCGGTCCATTGCGGACTTGAAAGTGCACCGGGGGCCGGACCTCAATTTGATCTTAACCATAAGGCCAAGAAGAAGAAATGAGGGTGCCATAATGTATGAGTTTTTATATAAATATTCATGGATTTAGGGTGGGAATCATTGGCTGAAAGACGTCTCAATGCAAGATTGAAATGATTGAATAAATTTGATCCGCATGGCTCAGCACCGAGGTCTCGCAAATTATTCGTACTAATATATACATTGGTCGCTTGGATCATGCATATAAAAATCAAGAAATAGATGCCAGAGCTAGAAGACTTAAGAACTCCATTTCCCCCCGGACAATACGGGATAGCAACTGCAGGGTTATAGATAGCAAAAATTCCACTAGCCACCCTCAGCGTCTAAAAAATCATTAGTTGTATGTATTATGCATGCTCTTCCACTAACCTTATGCGTTTTGTTATAATCCATTCTTTCCGAATGACCACATTTGTGTTTATTTCATCTGTTTTTAAGTTTCCATTTCATTTCCTCGTCCCTCTCCGCGGGGGGAAATTCCTGCTACCAGCAACGTTGGGTCGAATTCGTTGCCTTTTACAGACTCTTTCGGGGTGGAGTGCTACGTGGTACATTTTCATGTGGTAGTGATGTTTAAATTTCTTGCTTGTTTGTCCTGGCTTCCGTGTTGTAGGATGGCTTCCGTGCTGCATCAAGGGGGTCAGTTTTTTAGTTTTTTTGCGGTATAGGCGTTTGCATCAGTATTGGATGAAGGGATTTTTGCATGGGTGTGTGCGCTGCTGTGGATGTATCTTTGCGTGTTGTTTCTTTTGCATGTGGTATATTTCCTTTTTACAGTTGGTGACCAAACACCCCACGTCAATCGCCCTTGCGGGGTATTATATAGATATAGATGAAGTGTATGATTTTTACTGGACTGCGCATCCTAGGCGCCGTAGTGCCTTCGCACACACTGCCCGGTTGAGTAGAGGGCCTCGACGACTCGAATTTCCTACTCCGCAGAATCGAGAGGTGGAAGGGGGCGGAGGAACTAGCACGCGAGGATGCTTTTCTAATGGCCCCCGCCGCCCCGTTTTTATGTGAAGGACGTGGTGGCATGGGAGGGCATTAAATCATGGCACCACGGGGCCTGGTGGACAATAATCTACGGCCTGAAACACCGTGGAATGTTAATTGAAAATTTTTCCTTTTGAACAAACAAAATGTTTAAAAGATGTAAATGCTGAAGACCGAGGGGGCGACGGAGGGCTTTCCCGATTTCTAAGGGACCGCGGAACGAAAAATTTCAAAATTATAAATTTTAAATTTAGCGCGTCGCGCCCACGAGAATGAATCCTCGCGTGCTGGTTCCTCCGCCCCCTCCTTCTCTCGCACTCTGTAGAGGAGGAAAGTCGAGGCGTAGGAGCCCGACTCCTCCCCCCCCTTTCACTTACGGGTGGCGCGTCCGAAAGCGCTTTGGCGCGTAGGAGCGCCGTCCGTGAAAAATCATAGTTTGGCCCCCCGATTCTTTTTTTTGGCCTTTTGGCTAAGATCAAAGTAGAGTCCGGCCCATGGTGCACTTCCAAGTCCCCTCCGGACCGGTCCGCTCGGCTTTTCTGCGGTCTGAGGGACCGCGAAACAAAAGATTAAAAAATTTTAAAGTTTTAATTCTGCGCGTGGAACCCACCAGGATGAAGTCTAGGTGGCCGCCGTGTTAGGCGCTGAAGCCACTTAACCTTCTTCTCGGTCACTACGGCATCTACATCTACATCTACATAATACCCCGCAAGCCGCCGCAAGGGCGTGTGGCGGGGCGTGCTAGGTCACCACCCATAATTTAGAAAAGAAAAAGAAAAAAAACCGCATGCAATAACGACAAAATCATATATATATAAAAAAAAAACATGGCATACATTCATGCATGGAACCTTACACCCCACACCTATGCAAACACTCAAACTACCAACTAACATACACATGCACCTGAAAGTTTACCTAACATCTCTATAGTGTTTATTTTTGTTTTGACTTGTAAATTCAACGTTTTTAATATTTCTAAAGTGACTTCGGTTTCTTGCTATTATGATTACTGATTGTTCGGGGAAAGAATGAGTATTTTAACTATCTGTCTTGGAATCTATCTCCCTTAGTTTATCTTTGTGGTCTGATCTACCTAAGTAGTGTGGGGCCATTATAATTCCTTCAGTGTCATATTTAAACTCGTTTGTTCTGAACCTTTCTAAAAGTCTAAGCCTCGCTTGTTCTCTCCGCACTTCAAGTGGTTCCCAGCCTAAATCCCCTAAGAGACCTGTCACACTTGTGTTTTTATCATAACAATTTTTAACGAATCTAGCGGATTTTCTCTGGACTTAATCTAATTCTTTTTGCCGAATTTTCTCCCACGGATCCCAAATACTTGCGGCATATTCCAAATGAGGTCTAACTAGAGCAAAATAACCCCTCTCTTTAACTTTTTCATCACATTTCCCCACCACCCGTTTTATGAAGCCAAGTTTCTTTAAAGCTGATCCGCATATTGTCCTGATATGTGCTCCCCATGAAGGGCGTGGTGTTAGAACAACCCCCAAATATTTAACTTGATTTGCCGTAGTCAATACTGAACCCTCTATTTTGTAGTTTATATCCTGTTCCTTGCTTCCTTTATTCCAAAATTTAAAAACTGCACATTTATCTATATTAGCTATATCTATACCTCCCGTCTCGGCCAGTACGGGAGGAATCGGGGGGGAATTTAAATTTTTTGGGTGTTTGAGATAATGGTTTCTTGGTAGATATTTTCTTCCACAAATACCTGTCGGAATGTGGTGGTCAACAAAACCAATCGGGCGTAAAGGTCGAAAAACTGTCGTTTGACCGTCGTCGCGGCCGAAAATGAAACAGCGCGTCGTTCAAATCATCCACCCTGCTCGGATACGTACGCGATTGACGAAGGGTGCCCCGGGGGTCCTATGGCGGCGGTGCGGCCTCGTTGCTCAAGCTACCGGTCCATGGCGGACTTGCAAGTGCACCGGGGGCCGGACCTCAATTTGATCTTAACCATATTGCCAAGAAGAAGAAATGAGGGTGCCATAATGTATGAGTTTTTATATAAATATTCATGGATTTAGGGTTGGAATCATTGGCTGCAAGACGACTCAATGCAAGATTGAAATGATTGAATAAATTTGATCCACATGGCTTAGCACTGAGGTCTCGCAAATTATTCGTACTAATATATAAATTGGTCCCTTGGATCATGCATATAAAATTCAAGAAATAGATGCCAGAGCTAGAAGACTTAAGGACTCCATTTCCCCCCGGACAATACGGGATAGCAACTGCAGGGTTATCGATAGCAAAAATTCCACTAGCCACCCTCAGCGTCTAAAAAATTATTAGTTGTATGTATTATGCATGCTCTTCCACTAACCTTATGCGTTTTGTTATAATCCATTCTTTCCGAATGACCACATTTCTGTTTATTTCATCTGTTTTTAAGTTTCCATTTCATTTCCTCGTCCCTCTCCGCGGGTGGAAATTCCTGCTACCAGCAACGTTGGGTCGAATTCCTTGCCTTTTACAGACTCTTTCGGGGAGGAGTGCTACGTGGTACATTTTCATGTGGTAGTGATGTTTAAATTTCTTGCTTGTTTGTCCTGGCTTCCGTGTTGTAGGATGGCTTCCGTGCTGCATCATGCGGTGCAGTTTTTTAGTTTTTTGCGGTATATGCGTTTGCATGAGTTATGGATGAAGGGATTTTTGCATGTGTGTGCGCTGCTGTGGGTGTATTTTTGCGTGTTGTTTCTTTTGCATGAGGTGAATTTCCTTTTTACAGTTGGTGACCTAACACCCCACGCCACACGCCCTTGCGGCTGCTAACGGGGTATTATGTAGATATAGATGAACTTTATGTTTTTTACCGGACTGCGCATCCTAAGCGCCGAAGTACCTTCGCACACACTGCCCGGAGGAGTGGCTAACCCAGCTCCAATTTCTTACTCGAGGGTGGCGCTCTGCGCCTTATCATTAAATCGGTTGTCTCATTTCGGCTATCCGGCAAAGCGCCCCCTGGGTGCATTGCACTTGCCGGTGAACCGGGTGGGTCCCCACGCTAGGGTTCCCCTTAAAAAATAGCGATACACAAAAGGTATACACATATACGCCATTGTATGTCAATTGTAAAAACGCCATAGCCCAGGGTGGGCTATCGTACCATTTTCGAGCAACATTGCGCTCCGAAAATCACAGCGAAATGGCCGATTCGTCCAACAAAGCAAGTACTGCCAACGATATAAACAACCTTATTCCAGCGCCACCTCCCTTGCCGTTGCAAGGAATGTTTAAACAAGTATACACATTTAGTGCACGGGCGAAAGAGGACCCGCGAAAGGAGAAAAATCACGAAAATGGTAAACCTGGCCCGGCCGGTCAGGCCCAGAGGCAAGCAATTGCACAGACAGAAGCTCTTGACATCACTAAATTCTCTCGCAAATACAATAGCGACATAGCTTCGCCATCCCCGGCGACAGCCGCAGCCATTGCCGCCCTTCAAAAGCAGCAAAAGGTCAATAAACAACAAGAAAAGGTCAATTTAGTAGGTACCTCTGAAACAGCCATGGAAGCGAGGAACACGGCCAATAACAATAGCAACAACCATTTGACAACGTCCACCTCTTCAGCAACGACCACTGTTGCCCTCCCTCTCGCCGAACCGCTTAACACAGGCCCTCAAGCACAAACACCGCATGGTCAAAGAGACGACGGCTTCACTGTCGTCTCCAGGAAAAAAGGTACCCCGCTTAAGAGGCGAAGAATTTTAGACTCCCCAGATATCGCTCATCCAAATAGGTTTTCACCCATTGAGTCATCGGCTGAGGTGATGGAGACTCAGCCATCCGTACCAAAATCACCCAAAATCCCGGCCATAACCGTCCATAATGTGAAAGGTTGGGTTGAATTGGCTAAGGAGTTGACGGCGAATCTGCTCTCGCCGCCCAAATGTATCCTCAAGGGACCAAACACCGTGGCAATAACTTGTGCCGACACTGAGGATTATGTTAAAACTAAACACATTCTTAAAACTAGGGACCTAGAATATACGTCTTACCAGCTTCCAGCCGATAGGCTGAAAGAATATTGTGTAAAAAACCTGGTAGGCGACGTAAATGCAAAGGAATTAGAGCTAGAATTACACCGAATGGGGTATAAAGTAAAAAGCGTAGTACAACTGACCACCACTAAACCTACCTACGAGGACAGGATGAAAGGGAAAACAACTGGCATCAAGCGATTGGTGCCAGTTTATCACGTCATCTTAACAAATGACCCCCAACCAGGGGACCTTCTCAAAATTGAATACTTGTTGACCATGCGGGTGAATATATCTAAATTCACCAAACCTAAGGGCGTTGTACAGTGCCACAAATGCCAGGGCTTCGGACATACAAAAAATTATTGTAACATTCGGCCCCGTTGCGTTAAGTGTGCCGGTCCACACTTAACATCCGAATGTGAAAAGAAAGATCGCAGTACGCCCGCGCGATGCGTAAACTGCACAATGGAGCACCCCGCCAATTATCGCGGATGTCCCGTTTTTAAATGGGAAAATCAACGAAAATTGGCGAGAGAAAAGCGCGACACAATTTCCCGAGGACCAGCCCAAGGGAAAACATATATACCTGCCCCGGCTCCTGACAAGAATGCTTGGGCTCCTAGAGCTCAAGGTCCTTTGCAGGACCAATCATCTTTTACCGCCACCAACCCATTTCCCTCTCTCCCCCCTCCTAGGATCCCTCCTCCCCATGTTATCAACCCACTTCTGCCCGGCGGCGCTATTTCACTTTCCTCTTCTTCCTCTTTAAATCACCTACCAAACCTTCCGGCTTCAAATTCCGCACACAATGAACAGTCACTGTTTGGATACTTTATGTCCATGCATCACCAGTTAAGTCTCTTAAAGACAAAAACGGAGAAGAAAATCTTTATGCTCCAACAATTATGCGAGTTGCACGAGCTTAATGACTAGTAAGCTCCGTAACATTTGCCTTCTCAGTTGGAATTGCAACGGCATACTCGGCCGCCAACGGGAACTCAAAAATTTTATAAGCTCTGGCAATTTCGATGTAGTCGCCCTTCAGGAGACGCATCTGACACCCAGTCACAGATTCCACTTGCCCAACTATACCACATATCGGCGAGACCGTCCCACCGCTCGCGGTGGTGGCGTGCTCATCGCAGTAAAATCCTCTATTAAACACAAAGCACTGAAAGGATACGCCCTTAGTACATTAGAATGCGTCGGAATACGACTCCCAACTCCCATAGGTGACCTTGACATCTATTCAGCTTACCAACCTAGTGGTAAAACTATTCTTCCTGACGAAATTCGTCCCTTATTCCCGACTGACAGTCGTGTCGTTGCCATCGGCGATTGGAATTCAAGACATACGGAATGGGGGTGCCGGTCCGCGAATACTAATGGCCGGCGTTTGCATAACATTGTTAATTCCATCATGGTAGACGTCGAAGTGCCACTAGCGGCAACGCACATTGACAGCCGTGGTGGTGAAGACATCCTGGATTTCTGCCTAACGAAAAATCTGCCTTACATAACGACTCCAACTGTACTTTCCGATCTCTCCAGTGATCATTACCCGATTGAAACCGACATTGCGACTGTCCCTTATGAGCAGCCTCCTTCCCTTCCTTCAAAGACGAACTGGAAACAGTTCGCCTCCATAGCAGAAGACGCCTTTTCCTCAATCACAATCCCACACTCCTCAGCCCGGCAGGACATTGACGCTCATGTCTTGGCCATAACCGAGGCAATGCGTGACGCGCATGCACTGGCATCGCTCCCGTACCCTCATCCCCCTCCTCCTTCAAACGCCCTACCCGACGACATCCTGCTACTCATAAAACAGCGCAACAAGGCCCGCAGACAATGGGCGCGAACCAGGGATGGCGCCTATAAACGGCGTTATAACTTTTTCGCGTCCTGCGTCAAACGCGAGATCAGAAATCGGTTTAATGACCAATGGAGAGACAAACTCGACAACCTTTCCTTCGACGACGGATCCCTTTGGAAGGTTGCTAAGCAACTGACCAAAAAAGGCCGTCCAGACCAGCCCATCAGGCATAACGACAACCTGTACTTCGACGCCAATGACAAGGCAGAAATCCTAGCCAACGCGTTCCAGGAAACCATGACTCTTAAAACCGACTGGCCAAGGACGCGGGAGGACGAAGAAGCCGAGGCTGCTGTAAGTAGCTTAGGTCTCCTTCCGACTCCTCCATTCCAGCCGGTCACTGAGACGGAGCTTAGAATGACAATAAAGTACTTAAACCCGAAAAAAGCCCCGGGTATTGATGACATCTCAAACAGGCATTTGAAGAACGCGCCACTGCCGGCCGTTCGTCACCTACTGGGCTTATTTAATAACTGTCTTTCCTCTTGCTACTTTCCAGATTCCTGGAAAATAGCAAAAGTGTGCCTGCTTCCCAAGCCAGGCAAAGACCCGACAATTCCTTTAAACCGTAGACCTATTTCCTTACTTTCATCTATCTCTAAGCTGTTTGAATCAATTTTAAAAGCCCGTCTAGACCTCTTCCTACGGACCAATGACGTAATACGACCGGAACAAATGGGATTCCGGGAAGGACATTCCACCTCCCTGCAGATACTCAGACTAGCAGAGTATATCAGCCACGGCATGCAGAACAACCAACACACTGCAGTGTTGTTCTTGGATGCGGCCAAGGCATTCGACCAAGTCTGGCATGATGGATTGATACTTAAATTATTTAAAATCGGGGTTCCATTACATCTCATCAAGATGTTCCATAGTTTTCTCGCTTCACGAGCTATACATGTCGCCGAAAACGGAGCTCTATCAACCGGGAAACAGATAAATTGTGGCGTCCCGCAGGGCGCCATATTATCTCCTACTCTCTTCAACTGCTATGTCAACGATCTTCCTTCTTCTCCACAAACTCAAACTTTCATGTTCGCCGACGATACTGCTATCGCGGCAAGGTCTTGGAGCGGCACATGTGCCTTCCGAAAGATACAAAACCACCTCTCTTTACTCGAAAAGTGGACCGTCGACTCGAAAGTAACAATTAACGCTGAGAAAAGTGTTGTTGTCGACTTTCGGAGGAGACGAAGCTATTTCCCAAAAAAACCTCTAACCTTTCAATCCGTGCGTATTCCGACGAAATTGTCACACAAATTCTTAGGGATACACTTCGACTACAGACTGACATGGGCCACGCACGTGCAGCATGCCTTACACATCGCTCAGGGCACAAGAGCACTTCTGTCTCCACTATTGTGCTCCAAATCGCGCCTCACGCACCGAACCAAGATTAGACTGTACCTTTCGTATATCCGTCCCAGGATGCTGTACGGCTGCGAAATTTTCGGGAACGCGACAAAAACAGACAGAATACGCTTAGAAACATTCCAGAATAGAATACTTCGCTACCTCACAAACCAGAGTAAACTCGTCCCAATACATGAGATCAGAAACGCACACAAAATACCTAAAATACACGACTTCATTCGAGCGCAAGCTGAACGACTCGAGAGGTCCCTTCCACAAAACACGCTTACAAAGAACATATGGGATTACTCCCTTCATAGAAAACGCCATCCGAGCTACAGACTGCCAAAAGAAATTCTATTTCGGTAACATTACCGAATTCTTTTCTATGACTTTCTTTTTCTATAGATGTGTCAAAAATTATAAATGTATTTCAGCTAGAGTTAAGGTTTTATGCTTAAGGCATTGTGTAACTGCCAATTTGCTTTAATTGTATGTAAAAAAAAAGGACTTTGAAAAGAAAAGATAAGAAATTTATAAAAAAATAAAAAATAAAAAAAAAGGACAAAAAGAAAATTATATATATATATCCAAAGAAAAAATATATATATATATATATTAAAAAAAAAACAACAAAAGAGAAAAAAAAATAAAATAAACATCTTATATAGAATTTAATTAGACCAGAATCTAATATTAATTTTAGTTTTTAGATTGATAAATGTTTTTCCGTCCTGTTGACGTGTTTTTGGGCAAAATGTCTCGGCCCTTAGAATTAAGCTAATTTTAGTCCTTCCTTTAAGATAAGGCCAATTGCCAACCCACTAGAGGTCTTTCTTTCAATTTCTCCTTCACTAACACTGGAAAGGTCACGTTCGTCATTTACACATTCGATCGCCATTTATTTCCCTGTGCAAACTGCACATACACTAACGCTGAAGGGGTGGACGTTGTCACACCGAAGCAGCGCTTAAAATGAGGGCAAAATGCCCAGTCATTAGGGGATCTGGTCTGGTCTGGTCCAGAGCTAGAAGACTTAAGGACATCTTCTCCCCCCGTCAATACGGGATAGCAACTGACGGGTTATAGATAGGAGAAATTCCACTAGCCACCCTCAGCGCATAAAAAATCATTAGTTGTATTTATATTGCATGCTCTTCCACTAACCTTATGCGTTTTGTTATAATCCATTCTTTCCGAATGACCACATTTGTGTTTATTTCATCTGTTTTTAAGTTTCCATTTCATTTCCTCGTCCCTCTCCGCGGGGGGAAATTCCTGCTACCTGCAACGTTGGGTCGCATTCCCTGCCTTTTACAGACTCTTTCGGGGTGGAGTGCTATGTGGTACATTTTCATGTGGTAGTGATGTTTAAATTTCTTGCTTGTTTGTCCTTGCTTCCGTGTTGTAGGATGGCTTCCGTGCTGCATCAAGGGGGTCAGTTTTTTAGTTTTTTTGCGGTATAGGCGTTTGCATCAGTATTGGATGAAGGGATTTTTGCATGAGTGTGTGCGCTGCTGTGGGTGTATCTTTGCGTGTTGTTTCTTTTGCATGTGGTATATTTCCTTTTTACAGTTGGTGACCTAACACCCCACGTCAATCGCCCTTGCGGCTGCTTGCGGGGTATTATATAGATATAGATGAAGTGTATGATTTTTACCGGACTGCGCATCCTAAGCGCCGAAGTGCCTTCGCACACACTGCCCGGTGGAGTAGGGGGCCTCGACGACTCGAATTTCCTACTCCGCAGAATCGAGAGGTGGAAGGGGGCGGAGGACTTAGCACGCGAGAATGCTTTTCTAATGGCCCCCGCCGCCCCGTTTTTATGTGAAGGACGTGGTGGAATGGGAGGGCATTAAATCATGGCACCACGGGGCCTGGTGGACAATATTCTACGGCCTGAAACACCGTGGAATGTTAATTGAAAATTTTTCCTTTTGAACAAACAAAATGTTTAAAAGATGTAAATGCTGAAGACCGAGGGGGCGACGGAGGGCTTTTCCGTTTTCTAAGGGACCGCGGAACGAAAAATTTCAAAATTATAAATTTTAAATTTAGCGCGTCGCGCCCACGAGAATGAATCCTCGCGTGCTGGTTCCTCCGCCCCCCTCCTTCTCTCGCACTCTGTAGAGGAGGAAAGTCGAGGCGTAGGAGCCCGACTCCTCCCCCCCCTTTCACTTACGGGTGGCGCGTCCGAAAGCGCTTCGGCGCGTAGGAGCGCCGTCCGCGAAAAATCATAGTTTGGTCCCCCGATTCTTTTTTTTGGCCTTTTGGCTAAGATCAAAGTAGAGTCCGGCCCATGGTGCACTTCCAAGTCCCCTCCGGACCGGTCCGCTCGGCTTTTCCGCGGTCTGAGGGACCGCGAAACAAAAGATTAAAAAATTTTAAAGTTTTAATTCAGCGCGTGGAACCCACCAGGATGAAGTCTAGGTGGCCGCCGAGTTAGGCGCTGAAGCCACTAAACCTTCTTCTCGGTCACTACGGCATCTACATCTACATCTACATAATACCCCGCAAGCCGCCGCAAGGGCGTGTGGCGGGGCGTGCTAGGTCACCACCCATAATTTAGAAAAGAAAAAGAAAAAAAAACCCCATGCAATAACGACAAAATCATATATATAAAAAAAAAAAACATGGCATACATTCATGCATGGAACCTTACACCCCACACACATGCAAATACTCAAACTACCAACTAACATACACATGCACCTGAAAGTAAACCTAACATCTCTATAGTGTTTAATTTTGTTCCGACTTGTAAATTCAACGTTTTTAATATTTCTAAAGTTACTTCGGTTTCTTGCTATTATGATTACTGATTGTTCGGGGAAAGAATGAGTATTTGTACCTATCTGTCTTGGAATCTATCTCCCTTAGTTTATCTTTGTGGTCTGATCTACCTAAGTAGTGTGGGGCCATTATAATTCCTTCAGTGTCATATCTAAACTCGTTTGTTCTGAACCTTTCTAAAAGTCTAAGCCTCGCTTGTTCTCTCCGCACTTCAAGTGGTTCCCAGCCTAAATCCCCTAAGAGACCTGTCACACTTGTGTTTTTATCATAACAATTTTTAACGAATCTAGCGGATTTTCTCTGGACTTAATCTAATTCTTTTTGCCGAATTTTCTCCCACGGATCCCAAATACTTGCGGCATATTCCAAATGAGGTCTAACTAGAGCAAAATAACCCCTCTCTTTAACTTTTTCATCACATTTCCCCACCACCCGTTTTATGAAGCCAAGTTTCTTTAAAGCTGATCCGCATATTGTCCTGATATGTGCTCCCCATGAAGGGCGTGGTGTTAGAACAACCCCCAAATATTTAACTTGATTTGCCGTAGTCAATACTGAACCCTCTATTTTGTAGTTTATATCCTGTTCCTTGCTTCCTTTATTCCAAAATTTAAAAACTGCACATTTATCTATATTAGCTATATCTATACCTCCCGTCTCGGCCAGTACGGGAGGAATCGGGGGGGAATTTAAATTTTTTGGGTGTTTGAGATAATGGTTTCTTGGTAGATATTTTCTTCCACAAATACCTGTCGGAATGTGGTGGTCAACAAAACCAATCGGGCGTAAAGGTCGAAAAACTGTCGTTTGACCGTCGTCGCGGCCGAAAATGAAACCTCGCGTCGTTCAAATCATCCACCCTGCTCGGATACGTACGCGATTGACGAAGGGTGCCCCGGGGGTCCTATGGCGGCGGTGCGGCCTCGTTGCTCAAGCTACCGGTCCATGGCGGACTTGCAAGTGCACCGGGGGCCGGACCTCAATTTGATCTTAGCCATAAGGCCGAGAAGAAGAAATGAGGGAGCCATAATGTATGGGTTTTCGTCGAAATATTCATGGGTTAAGGGTTGGAATCATTGGCTGAAAGACGACTCAATGCAAGATTGAAATTATTGAATAAATTTGATCCGTATGTCTCAGAACCGGGGTCTCGCAAATTATTCGTACTAATATATACATTGGTCGCTTGGATCATGCATATAAAATTCGGGAAATAGATGCCAGAGCTAGAAGACTTAAGGACATCTTCTCCCCCCGTCAATACGGGATAGCAACTGACGGGTTATAGATAGGAGAAATTCCACTAGCCACCCTCAGCGCATAAAAAATCATTAGTTGTATTTATATTGCATGCTCTTCCACTAACCTTATGCGTTTTGTTATAATCCATTCTTTCCGAATGACCACATTTGTGTTTATTTCATCTGTTTATAAGTTTCCATTTCATTTCCTCGTCCCTCTCCGCGGGGGGAAATTCCTGCTACCTGCAACGTTGGGTCGCATTCCCTGCCTTTTACAGACTCTTTCGGGGTGGAGTGCTATGTGGTACATTTTCATGTGGTAGTGATGTTTAAATTTCTTGCTTGTTTGTCCTTGCTTCCGTGTTGTAGGATGGCTTCCGTGCTGCATCAAGGGGGTCAGTTTTTTAGTTTTTTTGCGGTATAGGCGTTTGCATCAGTATTGGATGAAGGGATTTTTGCATGAGTGTGTGCGCTGCTGTGGGTGTATCTTTGCGTGTTGTTTCTTTTTCATGTGGTATATTTCCTTTTTACAGTTGGTGACCTAACACCCCACGTCAATCGCCCTTGCGGCTGCTTGCGGGGTATTATATAGATATAGATGAAGTGTATGATTTTTACCGGACTGCGCATCCTAAGCGCCGAAGTGCCTTCGCACACACTGCCCGGTGGAGTAGGGGGCCTCGACGACTCGAATTTCCTACTCCGCAGAATCGAGAGGTGGAAGGGGGCGGAGGAACTAGCACGCGAGGATGCTTTTCTAATGGCCCCCGCCGCCCCGTTTTTATGTGAAGGACGTGGTGGAATGGGAGGGCATTAAATCATGGCACCACGGGGGCTGGTGGACAATATTCTACGGCCTGAAACACCGTGGAATGTTAATTGAAAATTTTTCCTTTTGAACAAACAAAATGTTTAAAAGATGTAAATGCTGAAGACCGAGGGGGTGACGGAGGGCTTTCCCGATTTCTAAGGGACCGCGGAACGAAAAATTTCAAAATTATAAATTTTAAATTTAGCGCGTCGCGCCCACGAGAATGAATCCTCGCGTGCTGGTTCCTCCGCCCCCCTCCTTCTCTCGCACTCTGTAGAGGAGGAAAGTCGAGGCGTAGGAGCCCGACTCCTCCCCCCCCTTTCACTTACGGGTGGCGCGTCCGAAGGCGCTTCGGCGCGTAGGAGCGCCGTCCGCGAAAAATCATAGTTTGGTCTCCCGATTCTTTTTTTTGGCCTTTTGGCTAAGATCAAAGTAGAGTCCGGCCCATGGTGCACTTCCAAGTCCCCTCCGGACCGGTCCGCTCGGCGTTTCCGCGGTCTGAGGGACCGCGAAACAAAAGATTAAAAAATTTTAAAGTTTTAATTCAGCGCGTGGAACCCACCAGGATGAAGTCTAGGTGGCCACCGAGTTAGGCCCTGAAGCCACTAAAACTTCTTCTCGGTCACTACGGCTGGTCTACATCTACATCTACATCTACATAATACCCCGCAAGCCGCCGCAAGGGCATGTGGCGGGGGGTGCTAGGTCACCACCCATAATTTAGAAAAGAAAAAGAAAAAAAAAACCGCATGCAATAACGACAAAATCATATATATATAAAAAAAAAAACATGGCATACATTCATGCATGGAACCTTACACCCCACACACATGCAAACACTCAAACTACCAACTAACATACACATGCACATGAAAGTATACCTAACATCTCTATAGGGTTTATTTTTGTTCCGACTTGTAAATTCAACGTTTTTAATATTTCTAAAGTGACTTCGGTTTCTTGCTATTATGATTACTGATTGTTCGGGGAAAGAATGAGTATTTGTACCTATCTGTCTTGGAATCTATCTCCCTTAGTTTATCTTTGTGGTCTGATCTACCTAAGTAGTGTGGGGCCATTATAATTCCTTCAGTGTCATATTTAAACTCGTTTGTTCTGAACCTTTCTAAAAGTCTAAGCCTCGCTTGTTCTCTCCGCAATTCAAGTGGTTCCCAGCCTAAATCCCCTAAGAGACCTGTCACACTTGTGTTTTTTTCATAACATATTTTAACGAATCTAGCGGATTTTCTCTGGACTTTATCTAATTCTTTTTGCCAAATTTTCTCCCACGGATCCCAAATACTTGCGGCATATTCCAAATGAGGTCTAACTAGAGCAAAATAACACCTCTCTTTAACTTTTTCATCACATTTCCCCACCACCCGTTTTATGAAGCCAAGTTTCTTTAAAGCTGATCCGCATATTGTCCTGATATGTGCTCCCCATGAAAGGCGTGGTGTTAGAACAACCCCCAAATATTTAACTTGATTTGCCGTAGTCAATACTGAACCCTCTATTTTGTAGTTTATATCCTGTTCCTCGCTTCCTTTATTCCAAAATTTCAAAACTGCACATTTATCTATATTAGCTATATCTATACCTCCCGTCTCGGCCAGTACGGGAGGAATCGGGGGGGAATTTAAATTTTTTGGGAATTTGAGATAATGGTTTCTTGGTAGATATTTTCTTCCACAAATACCTGTCGGAATGTGGTGGTCAACAAAACCGATCGGGCGTAAAGCTCGAAAAACTGTCGTTTGACCGTCGTCGCGGCCGAAAATGAAACCGCGCGTCGTTCAAATCATCCACCCTGCTCGGATACGTACGCGATTGACGAAGGGTGCCCCGGGGGCCCTATGGCGGCGGTGCGGCCTCGTTGCTCAAGCTACCGGTCCATGGCGGACTTGCAAGTGCACCGGGGGCCGGACCTCAATTTGATCTTAGCCATAAGGCCGAGAAGAAGAAATGAGGGAGCCATAATGTATGAGTTTTCGTCGAAATATTCATGGGTTAAGGGTTGGAATCATTGGCTGAAAGACGACTCAATGCAAGATTGAAATTATTGAATAAATTTGATCCGTATGTCTCAGAACCGGGGTCTCGCAAATTATTCGTACTAATATATACATTGGTCGCTTGGATCATGCATATAAAATTCGGGAAATAGATGCCAGAGCTAGAAGACTTAAGGACATCTTCTCCCCCCGTCAATACGGGATAGAAACTGACGGGTTATAGATAGGAGAAATTCCACTAGCCACCCTCAGCGTATAAAAAATCATTAGTTGTATTCATATTGCATGCTCTTCCACTAACCTTAGGCGTTTTGTTATAATCCATTCTTTCCGAATGACCACATTTGTGTTTATTTCATCTGTTTTTAAGTTTCCATTTCATTTCCTCGTCCCTCTCCGCGGGGGGAAATTCCTCCTACCTGCAACGTTGGGTCGCATTCTCTGCCTTTTACAGACTCTTTCGGGGTGGAGTGCTATGTGGTACATTTTCATGTGGTAGTGATGTTTAAATTTCTTGCTTGTGTGTCCTTGCTTCAGTGTGTTAGGATGGCTTCCGTGCTGCATCAAGGGGGTCAGTTTTTTAGTTTTTTTGCGGTATAGGCGTTTGCATCAGTATTGGATGAAGGGATTTTTGCATGAGTGTGTGTGCTGCTGTGGGTGTATCTTTGCGTGTTGTTTCTTTTGCATGTGGTATATTTCCTTTTTACAGTTGGTGACCTAACACCCCACGTCAATCGCCCTTGCGGCTGATTGCGGGGTATTATGTAGATATAGATGAAGTGTATGATTTTTACCGGACTGCGCATCGTAAGCGCCGTAGTGCCTTCGTACACACCGCCCGGTGGAGTAGGGGGCCTCGACGACTCGAATTTCCTACTCCGCAGAATCGAGAGGTGGAAGGGGGCGGAGGAACTAGCACGCGAGGATGCTTTTCTAATGGCCCCCGCCGCCCCGTTTTTATGTGAAGGACGTGGCGGCATGGGAGGGCATTAAATCATGGCACCACGGGGCCTGGTGGACAATATTCTACGGCCTGAAACACCGTGGAATGTTAATTGAAAATTTTTCCTTTTGAACAAACAAAATGTTTAAAAGATGTAAATGCTGAAGACCGAGGGGGCGACGGAGGGCTTTCCCGTTTTCTAAGGGACCGCGGAACGAAAAATTTCAAAATTATAAATTTTAAATTTAGCGCGTCGCGCCCACGAGAATGAATCCTCGCGTGCTGGTTCCTCCGCCCCCTTCCTTCTCTCGCACTCTGTAGAGGAGGAAAGTTGAGGCGTAGAAGCCCGACTCCTCCCCCCCCTTTCACTTACGGGTGGCGCGTCCGAAGGCGCTTCGGCGCGGAGGAGCACCGTCCGCGAAAAATCATAGTTTGGTCCCCCGATTCTTTTTTTTGGCCTTTTGGCTAAGATCAAAGTAGAGTCCGGCCCATGGTGCACTTCCAAGTCCCCTCCGGACCGGTCAGCTCGGCTTTTCCGCGGTCTGAGGGACCGCGAAACAAAAGATTAAAAAATTTTAAAGTTTTAATTCAGCGCGTGGAACCCACCAGGATGAAGTCTAGGTGGCCGCCGAGTTAGGCGCTGAAGCCACTAAACCTTCTTCTCGGTCACTACGGCTGGTCTTCATCTACATCTACATCTACATAATACCCCGCAAGCCGCCGCAAGGGCGTGTGGCGGGGGGTGCTAGGTCACCACCCATAATTTAGAAAAGAAAAAGAAAAAAAAACCGCATGCAATAACGACAAAATCATATATATATATATAAAAAAAAAAAAATGGCATACATTCATGCATGGAACCTTACACCCCACACACATGCAAACACTCAAACTACCAACTAACATACACATGCACCTGAAAGTATACCTAACATCTCTATAGTGTTTAATTTTGTTCCGACTTGTAAATTCAACGTTTTTAATATTTCTAAAGTGACTTCGGTTTCTTGCTATTATGATTACTGATTGTTCGGGGAAAGAATGAGTATTTGTACCTATCTGTCTTGGAATCTATCTCCCTTAGTTTATCTTTGTGGTCTGATCTACCTAAGTAGTGTGGGGCCATTATAATTCCTTCAGTGTCATATTTAAACTCGTTTGTTCTGAACCTTTCTAAAAGTCTAAGCCTCGCTTGTTCTCTCCGCACTTCAAGTGGTTCCCAGCCTAAATCCCCTAAGAGACCTGTCACACTTGTGTTTTTATCATAACAATTTTTAACGAATCTAGCGGATTTTCTCTGGACTTTATCTAATTCTTTTTGCCGAATTTTCTCCCACGGATCCCAAATACTTGCGGCATATTCCAAATGAGGTCTAACTAGAGCAAAATAACACCTCTCTTTAACTTTTTCATCACATTTCCCCACCACCCGTTTTATGAAGCCAAGTTTCTTTAAAGCTGATCCGCATATTGTCCTGATATGTGCTCCCCATGAAAGGCGTGGTGTTAGAACAACCCCCAAATATTTAACTTGATCAATACTGAACCCTCTATTTTGTAGTTTATATCCTGTTCCTTGCTTCCTTTATTCCAAAATTTCAAAACTGCACATTTATCTATATTAGCTATATCTATAACTCCCGTCTCGGCCAGTACGGGAGGAATCGGGGGGGAATTTAAATTTTTTGGGTATTTGAGATAATGGTTTCCTGGTAGATATTTTCTTCCAAAAATATCTGTCGGAATGTGGTGGTCAACAAAACCGATCGGGCGTAAAGCTCGAAAATCTGTCGTTTGACCGTCGTCGCGGCCGAAAATGAAACCTCGCGTCGTTCAAATCATCCACCCTGCTCGGATACGTACGCGATTGACGAAGGGTGCCCCGGGGGTCCTATGGCGGCGGTGCGGCCTCGTTGCTCAAGCTACCGGTCCATGGCGGACTTGCAAGTGCACCGGGGGCCGGACCTCAATTTGATCTTATCCATAAGGCCGAGAAGAAGAAATGAGGGAGCCATAATGTATGAGTTTTCGTCGAGATAGTCATGGATTAAGGGTTGGAATCATTGATTGCAAGACGACTCAATGCAAGATTGAAATTATTGAATAAATTTGATCCGCATGTCTCAGAACCGGGGTCTCGCAAATTATTCGTATTTATATATACATTGGTCGCTAGAATCATTCATATAAAATTCGGGAAATAGATGCCAGAGCTAGAAGACTTAAGGACATCTTCTCCCCCCGTCAATACGGGATAGCAACTGACGGGTTATAGATAGGAGAAATTCCACTAGCCATCCTCAGCGTCTAAAAAATCATTAGTTGTATTTATATTGCATGCTCTTCCACTAACCTTATGCGTTTTGTTATAAATTATTCTTTCCGAATGACCACATTTGTGTTTATTTCATCTGTTTTTAAGTTTCCATTTCACTTCCTCGTCCTTCTCCACGGGGGGAAATTCCTGCTACCTGCAACGTTGGGTCGCATTCCTTGCCTTTTGCAGACTCTTTCGGGGTGGAGTGCTACGTGGTACATTTTCATGTGGTAGTGATGTTTAAATTTCTTCCTTGTTTGTCCTTGCTTCCGTGTTGTAGGATGGCTTCCGTGCTGCATCATAGGGTGCAGTTTTTTAGTTGTTTTGCGGTATATGCGTTTGCATGAGTATTGGATGAAGGGATTTTTTCGAGAGTGTGCGCTGCTGTGGGTGTATTTTTGGGTGTTGTTTCTTTTGCATGTGGTATATTTTCTTTTTACAGTTGGTGACCTAACACCCCACGCCACATGCCCCATCGGCTGCTTGCGGGGTATTATGTAGATATAGATGAACTGTATGTTTTTTACCGGACTGCGCATCCTAAGCGCCGAAGTGCCTTCGTACACACCGCCCGGTGGAGTAGGTGGCCCCGACGACTCGAATTTCCTACTCCGCAGAATCGAGAGGTGGAAGGGGTTGGAGGAACTAGCACGCGAGGATGCTTTTCAAATGGCCCCTGACCCCAGTTTTTATGTGAAGGACGTGGGGGCATGGGAGGGCATTAAATCATGGCACCACGGAGCCTGGTGGACAATATTCTACGGCCTGAAACACCGTGGAATGTTAATTGAAAATTTTTCCTTTTGAACAAACAAAATGTTTAAAAGATTTAATGCGGAAGACCGAGGGGGGCGACGGAGGGCTTTTCCGTTTTCTAAGGGACCGCGGAACGAAAAATTTCAAAATTATAAATTTTAAATTTAGCGCGTCGCGCCCACCAGAATGAATCCTCGCGTGCTTGTTCCTCCGCCCCCTTCCACCTCTCGCAATCTGTAGAGGAGGAAAGTCGAGGTGTTGGAGCCCGACACCTTCCCTCCCTTACACCTACGGTTGGCGCGCCCGGAGGTGCTTCGGCGCGTAGGACGAGCCGTCCGCGAAAAATCACACACTACTGCCCCCCGATTTTTCTTCTTGGCTTTATGGCTAAATTCAAAGTGTAGTCCGGCCCATGGTGCACTTGCAGGTGCCCTTCGCACCAGTAGGTTGAGCAGCGAGGCCCTTCGGCCCCCTAAGGGCCCCCGAGGGCACCCTCCGTCGATCAAATACGTATCGGAGCAGATTTGGTGTTATGAACGGCGCGCGGTTTACTTTTCGGACACGACGCCGGTCAAGCGACAGTTCGACACTTTTCACGCCCGATCTGTTCGGATGACCCCCTCCCCCCGGCCGGTATTTATGGAAGATTTCATCTACCACAAAACCGTGATCTCAACCACTAAGACAATTTCATTTCAATTTCAAATTCTATTTCTATATCAATTTCAATTTCGATATTTATTACAATATCAATTTCAATTTCATTTTCAATTTAAATTTCAATTTCAATTTCCATTTCAATTTCAGTATCATTTTTATTTTCATTTTCATTTAATTTTCACTCTCAATTTCATTTTCATTTTCATTTTCTATTTCATTTTCATTTTTATTTTCTTTTCATTTTCACTCTCACTCATTCTCATTTTCATTTTTATTTTTATTTTTATTTTCATTTTTATTTTTATTTTTATTATTATTTTCATTTTTATTTTCATTTTTTTTTTCATTTTTATTTTCATTTTTATTGTCATTTATTTTCATTCTCTTTTTTTAAATGTTTATTTTCATTTTCATTTTTATTTTTATTGTGTTCATTTTTATTTTCATTATGTTCATGTTTCTGTCAATTTTCATGTTTCTCTTTATGTTCATGACAATGTTCATGTTCATGTTCATTTTCATGTTCATATTCATGTCCATATTCATGCTTATTTTCATTTTCATCAACATTTTAATTTTAATTTTCTTTCTCTTTTTCATTCTCATTTTCATTTTCAATTTGTTTCATTTTCAATTTCATTTTCATGGACCGCGGAACGAGAAATTTTAAAAATTCAAATATTAAATTAAGCGCGTTGCGCAAACCAGAATGAAGTCCTGGTGGCCACCGAGTTTGGCGGTGAAGGCGATCAACCCGCTTCTCGGCCCGTACGGGTGGTCTCGTCCCCTAGTAATGGGATCGCGTGGAATTTAATATTGTCTGGGGATTTGAGATAAAGGTTTTATGGTATATATCTACTTTAACAAATACCGGCCGGGGGGAGGGGGTTTACCGAAACGATCGGACGTGAAGTGCGCCTAACGGTCGCTTGACTGTCGTCGCGGCCGAAAGTGAAATCGCGCGCCGTTCAAATCACCCGCTCTGCTCCGATGCGTATGGGATCGACCGAGGGGGACCCTGGTGGCTCTGAGGTGGCCTAGGGGAATCGGTGCAAAAGCTAGCGGTCCGTAGGGGACCTGGCAGTGCACCAGGGGCCGGACTTAACATTGATCCTAGCCATAAGGCCGAGAAGGTCAATCGGGTGGCCATAGCGTATGATTTTTCGCGGACGGCAAGTCCTACGTGCCGAAGCGCCTTCGGACGAGCCGCCCAGTGTTATATTTGGAGATGAGGAGTCGGGCTCCGACGCCTCGACTTTCCTCCTCCGCAGAGAAGGAGGCGACGCGGAGGAACTAGCACGCGAGGATGCCTTTCTGACAGCCCACGCCCCCCCGTTTTTAAGGGATGGACGTGGGGGCGTGGGAGGGCATTAAGTCATGGCACCACGGGGCCTGGTGGACAATATTCCACGGACTGAATCACCGTGAAATGATAATTGAAAAATTGTCCTTTTAAAAAAACAAAAAATTTGAAAGATTAATTAAAGAAGCCCTTAATCGCCCCCTGGGCCTTCAGCCCAGGGGGCGATTAAGGGCTTTCCCGTTTACTAAGGGACCGTGGAACGAAAAATATCAAAATTTCAAATTTTAAATTTTGCGCCTGGCGCCTACCTGACTGAATTCGGTAGGCGCGACCGAAGGCGCTTCGGCGCGTAGGACGCGTCGTCCGCGAAAAATCATACACTATGGCCCCCCAATTCTTCTTCTTGGCTTTATGGCTAAGATCAAAGTGTTGTCCGGCCTATGGTGCACACTTCCTGGTCCCCTCCGGACCGGTAGCTTTAATAGCGAATGTGAGGCCCTACGGCCCCCCTTAGGGCCCCCGGGGGCAACCTCCGTCGATCAAATACGTATCAGAGCAGTGGGGGTTTTATTAACGACGCGCGGTTCCCTTTTCGGACACGACGCCACTCAAGCGAACGTTCGGTAATTTTCACGCCCGATCGGTTGGGTTGACCCTCTCCCCCCGGCCAGTAATTATGGAAGTTTCATCTACCACATTACCTTTTTCTCAAACCTCAAGACAATTTCATTTCAATTTCAATTTCAATATTTATTTTAATATCAATTTATATTCCAATTTAATTTCAATTTCAATTTCAATATTTATTTTAATATCAATTTCAATTTCAATTTAATTTCAATTTCGATTTCCATTTCAAATTCGATTTCATATCAAATTCAATTTCAATTTTAATATCATTTTTATTTTCATTTTCATTTAATTTTCATTTTCAATTTCATTTTCATTTTCATTTTTATTTTCCTTTTCATTTTCAATTTCATTCTCTTTCTCATTTTCATTTTCATTTTCATCTTCACTTTTATTCTCATTGTCATTCTTATTTTTATTTTCTTTTTTATATTCCATTTCATTTTTATTCCCATTTTCGTTTTCATATCCATTTTCATTTACACATTTATTTTCATTTTTATTTTCAATTTCATTTTCATTATATATCTCATTTTCATTTTAGTTTTTTTTTCATTTTCAATTTAATTTTCATTTTACATTTAATTTTCAATTTATTTTTCAATTTCATTTTCATTTACAAACTTATTTTCAATTTCATTTTTATTTCATTTTCCTTTTCATTGAAAAAAAATTGAAATTGACATGGAAATTGACATTGAAATTGAAATAAAAAAGGAAATGAAATCGATATTTAATATTGCAGTTGAAATTGAAATCGAAATTTTAATTGATATTGAAATTGAAATCGAAGTCGCAGTTGAAATATAAATGGAAATGACAATAAAAATGAAAATGAATAAGAAATTGAATATGAAAATAAAAATGAAAATAAAAACGGAAATGAAAAATTAAAATGAAAAAGAAAATGAAAATGATAATGAAAATGAAACATACTAAAAATGAAAAAGAAAAGGAAAAGAAAATGAAATTGAATATAAAATTGAAAATGAAACGGAAAATGAAAATAGAATTGAAAATGAAATTGAAAATGAAAATTTAATAGAAACTGAAAAAGAAAATTAATATGGGAATGAAAATGAAAACGAAAAAGAAAATGAAATTGAAAATGAAAATGAAATTAAAAATGAAAAAGAAAATGAATATGAAAATGGAAAGGAAAACCAAAAAGAAAATGAAGAAAAAATAAAAATTAAAAATAAAATTAAAATGAAAATGAACATAAACATGAACATGACATTAACATGAACATGAACAGGAAATATGAAAATGAAAATAAAATTTAAATTGAAATTGAAATTGAAAATGATATCGAAAATGATGTTAAAATTGAAATTGAAATCGATAGGGATGTAGCAAATGAAATTGAAATTAAAATTGAAATCAAAATTGAAATTGAAATTGAAATTGAAATCGAAATTGAAAAAGAATTTGAAATTGAAATCGATATTGATATTCCAATGGAAATTGAAATGGTAATTGTAATTGATATTGAAATTGAAATAGAAATTGAAAACGAAATCGAAATTGAAATAAAAATGAAAATGAATATGAAAATGAAAATGAAAAAGAAAATGAATATGAAAATGACAAAGAAGCGAAAAGGAAAATGAATATGAAAATGAAAATGAAATTTGAAATTCAAATGAAAATGAAAATGAATATGCATATGAAAATGAAAATGAAAACTCAAATGAACATGATCATGAACAGAAATATGAATATAAAAAAGAACATGACATTAGCATGAACATATGACGTTGAAATTGAAATAAAAATTGAAAATGTAATTGAAATATACATTGAAATTGAAATAGAAATTGACATTGCAATTGAAATTGAAATTGACATTGAAATTAAAATCGAAATGGAAATGGAGATTGAAGTTGAAATATAAATTTAAATTGAAATCGAAATCGAAAATGAAATTGAACAAAAATTGAAAATGAAAATGAACAGGAACATAAAAATGAACATAAAAAAGAACATTACATTAACATGAATATGAACAGGAACATGAAAATGAAATTGAAATGTAAATTAAAATTGATATTGAAATTGTAATTGAAAATGAAATTAGGGTTGATTGAAATTGAAATTGATATTTAATTGAAATCGAAATTGTATTTGAAATAAAAATTGAAATTGAAAGCAAATTCGAAATTGAATTAAAGATCGAAATCGAAATGGAAATTAAAATCGAAATCTTAAAGGTAATTGAAATTGAAATCAAAAACGCAAAAAAAATAAATTGAAATCCAAATTGAAATAGAAAAAAAATTGAAATTAAAATCGAAATGGAAATTTAAATTGAAATATAATTGAAATGGAAATCGAAATTGAACGTAAAATCGATATTGAAATTGAACTCAAAATTGAAATCGAAATTGAAATGGAAAATGAAATTGAAATTGTAATCGAAATCAAAATTAAAATCCAAATATAATCATAATCAAAATCAAAATAGAAATAGAAAGTGAAATCGAAATCGCAATTGAAAATAAAATTGAAATCGAAATCGAAATAAAAATTGAAATTGAAATATAATTTATAATTGAAATTGAATTCGAAATTGAAATTGAAATTGAAAATGTAATTGATATTTAAATTGAAATCGAAATCGAAATTGAAAGTGAAATTGAAATATAATTTGAAATAACCATATAAAATGGAATAAAAAAATTTAAATAAAATGAAAATAAAAATTGAAATTAAAATGGAAATTGAAAATGAAATTACATTGAAATATAAATAAATATTTAAATTGTAATCGAAATAGTATTTCAAATAATAATTGAAATTGAATGCGAAATCGAAATTGAATTAGAAATCGAAATTGAAATGGAAATTGAAATCGAAATAGAAATGGTAATTGATTATGAAATCGGAATTCAAATTGAAATCGAAATTATAATCGAAATAAAAATTAAAATTAAAATTAAAGTTAAAATTAAGAACAAAATTAAAATTATTATATAATTTAGAATTGAAATTGAAATCATAATCGAAATCGAATCTGAAATTAAAAACGAAAAATTAATCGAAATTGAAATAAAAATTGAAATTGAAAACGAAATTCAAATAAAAATTTAATATAAAATCTCAATCGAAATCAAATTCGAAAATAAAAAACAATAAAAAAATGAAAATGAAAATAAAAATAAAAATGAAAATGAAAAAAAAATAAAAATAAAATAAGAATAAAAAAATAAAAATAAAAATAAAAATAAAAATAAAAATAAAAATAAAAATAAAAATAAAAATAAAAATAAAAATAAAAATAAAAATAAAAATAAAAATAAAAATAAAAATAAAAATAAAAATAAAAATAAAAATAAAAATAAAAATAAAAATAAAAATAAAAATAAAAATAAAAATAAAAATAAAAATAAAAATAAAAATAAAAATAAAAATAAAAATAAAAATAAAAATAAAAATAAAAATAAAAATAAAAATAAAAATAAAAATAAAAATAAAAATAAAAATAAAAATAAAAATAAAAATAAAAATAAAAATAAAAATAAAAATAAAAATAAATATAAAAATAAAAATAAAAATAAAAATAAAAATAAATATAAAAATAAAAATAAAAATAAAAATAAAAATAAAAATAAAAATAAAAATATAAATAAAATGAAATAAAAATAAAAATAAAAATAAAAATAAAAATAAAAATAAAAATAAAAATAAAAATAAAAATAAAAATAAAAATAAATATAAAAATAAAAATAAAAATAAAAATAAAAATAAAAATAAAAATATAAATAAAATGAAAATAAAAATAAAAATAAAAATAAAAATAAAAATAAAAATAAAAATAAAAATAAAAATAAAAATAAAAATAAAAATAAAAATAAAAATAAAAATAAAAATAAAAATAAAAATAAAAATAAAAATAAAAATAAAAATAAAAATAAAAATAAAAATAAAAATAAAAATAAAAATAAAAATAAATTTAAAAATAAATTTAAAAAAAAAATAAATAAAAATAAAAATAAAAATAAAAATAAAAATAAAAATAAAAATAAAAATAAAAATAAAAATTAAAATAAAAATAAAAATAAAAATAAAAATAAAAATAAAAATAAAAATAAAAATAAAAATAAAAATAAAAATAAAAATAAAAATAAAAATAAAAATAAAAATAAAAATAAAAATAAAAATAAAAATAAAAATAAAAATAAAAATAAAAATAAAAATAAAAATAAAAATAAAAATAAAAATTAAAATTAAAATTAAAATTAAAATTAAAATTAAAATTAAAATTAAAATAAAAATAAAAATAAAAATGAATATGAATATGAAAATGAAAATTCAAACCCATATGAAAATGAAAATTAAAATTCAAACCCATATGCAAATGAAAATGAAATTTTAAATAAAAACAAAGAATATGAAAATGAAAATGAAATTTGATATGAAAAATAAAATGACTATTTAAATGAAAATTATCATGAAAATAAAAATGAAAATGAACATGAACTTTAACATAAACATGAAAATGAAAATGAAAATGAAGATGAAAATGAAAATGAAAATGAAAATGAAAATGCAAATGCATATGCAAATGCATATGCAAATGCAAATGCAAATGCAAATGCAAATGAAAATGCAAATGAAAATGAAAATAAAAATGAAAATGAAAATGAATATGAAAATGAAAATGAAAATGAAAATGAAAATGAAAATGAAATTGAAAATGAAAATGAAAATGAAACAAAAAAGGAAACTGAAAATGAAACTGAATATGAAAATGAAAATGATAATGAAATGAAAATGAAAATGAAAATGAAAATGAAAATGAAAATGAAAATGAAAATGAAAATGAAAATGAAAATGAAAATGAAAATGAAAATGAAAATGAAAATGAAAATGAAAATGAAAATGAAAATGAAAATGAAAATGAAAATGAAAATGAAAATGAAAATGAAAATGAAAATGAAAATGAAAATGAAAATGAAAATAAAAATGAAAATGAAAATGAAAATGAAAATGAAAATGAAAATGAGAATGAAAATGAGAATGAAAATGAGAATGAGAATGAAAATGAGAATGAAAATGAGAATGAAAATGAAAATGAAAATGAAAATGAAAATGAGAATGAAAATGAGAATGAAAATGAGAATGAAAATGAAAATGAAAATGAAAATGAAAATGAAAATGAAAAATATAATGAAAATGGAAATGGAAATGAAAATGAAAATGAAAATGAAAATGAAAATGGAAATGAAAATGAAAATGAAAATGAAAATGAAAAATGAAAATAAAAATGTAAATGTAAATGAAAATTGAAAAATGAAAAATTAAAATTAAAAATGAAAAATGTAAATATAATGTAAATGAAAATTCAAAAATGAAAAATGAAAAATAAAAAATGGACAATGAAAATGAAAATGAAAGTCAAAATGAACACGAAAATGAAAATGAAAATGAAAAATTGAAAATGTAAATGAAAATTGAAAATTGAAAAATTAAAAATGAATTTGAAAAATGAAAACGAAAAATGAAAATGAAAATGAGACATGAAAATGAAAATGAAAATAAAAATGTAAATGTAAATGTAAATGAAAATTGAAAAATGAAAAATTAAAATGAAATATGAAAATATAAATTTAATGTAAATGAAAATTCAAAAATGAAAAATGAAAAATGAAAAATAAAAAATGAAAAATGAAAATGTAAATAAAAATGAAAAAGAAATTGAAAATGAAAAGGAAAATAATGATAAAAATGAAAAATGAAAATTGAAAATGAAAATTGAAAATTAAAATTTTAAAATTGAAAAATGAAAAAAGATAATTGAATATTGAAAATTGAAAAATGAAAATTGAAAATTGAAAAATGAAAAATGAAAATGGAAAATTGAAAAATGAAAAATGAAAATGAAAAATGAAAATAAAATTGAAAATGAAAAGGAAAATGAAAATGAAAATGAAAATGAAAATGAAAATGAAAATGAAAATGAGAATGAAAATGAGAATGAAAATGAGAATGAAAATGAAAATGAAAATGAAAATGGAAATGAAAATGAAAAAGAAAATGAAAATGAAAATGAAAATTAAATGAAAATGAAAATGAAAATGAAAATGAAAATGAAAATGAAAATGAAAATGAAAATGAAAATGAAAATGAAAATGAAAATGAAAATGAAAATGAAAATGAAAATGAAAATGAAAATGAAAATGAAAATGAAAATGAAAATGAAAATGAAAATGAAAATGAAAATGAAAATGAAAATGAAAATGAAAATGAAAATGAAAATGAAAATGAAAATGAAAATGAAAATGAAAATGAAAATGAAAATGAAAATGAAAATGAAAATGAAAATGAAAATGAAAATGAAAATGAAAATGAAAATGAAAATGAAAATGAAAATGAAAATGAAAATGAAAATGAAAATGAAAATGAAAATGAAAATGAAAATGAAAATGAAAATGAAAATGAAAATGAAAATGAAAATGAAAATGAAAATGAAAATGAAAATGAAAATGAAAATGAAAATGAAAATGAAAATGAAAATGAAAATGAAAATGAAAATGAAAATGAAAATGAAAATGAAAATGAAAATGAAAATGAAAATGAAAATGAAAATGAAAATGAAAATGAAAATGAAAATGAAAATGAAAATGAAAATGAAAATGAAAATGAAAATGAAAATGAAAATGAAAATGAAAATGAAAATGAAAATGAAAATGAAAATGAAAATGAAAATGAAAATGAAAATGAAAATGAAAATGAAAATGAAAATGAAAATGAAAATGAAAATGAAAATGAAAATGAAAATGAAAATGAAAATGAAAATGAAAATGAAAATGAAAATGAAAATGAAAATGAAAATGAAAATGAAAATGAAAATGAAAATGAAAATGAAAATGAAAATGAAAATGAAAATGAAAATGAAAATGAAAATGAAAATGAAAATGAAAATGAAAATGAAAATGAAAATGAAAATGAAAATGAAAATGAAAATGAAAATGAAAATGAAAATGAAAATGAAAATGAAAATGAAAATGAAAATGAAAATGAAAATGGAAATGAAAATGAAAATGGAAATGAAAATGAAAATGAAAATGAAAATGAAAATGAAAAAGAAAAAGAAAATGAAAATGAAAATGAAAATGAAAATGAAAATGAAAATGAAAATGAAAATGAAAATGAAAATGAAAATGAAAATGAAAATGAAAATGAAAATGAAAATGAAAATGAAAATGAAAATGAAAATGAAAATGAAAATGAAAATGAAAATGAAAATGAAAATGAAAATGAAAATGAAAATGAAAATGAAAATGAAAATGAAAATGAAAATGAAAATGAAAATGAAAATGAAAATGAAAATGAAAATGAAAATGAAAATGAAAATGAAAATGAAAATGAAAATGAAAATGAAAATGAAAATGAAAATGAAAATGAAAATGAAAATGAAAATGAAAATGAAAATGAAAATGAAAATGAAAATGAAAATGAAAATGAAAATGAAAATGAAAATGAAAATGAAAATGAAAATGAAAATGAAAATGAAAATGAAAATGAAAATGAAAATGAAAATGAAAATGAAAATGAAAATGAAAATGAAAATGAAAATGAAAATGAAAATGAAAATGAAAATGAAAATGAAAATGAAAATGAAAATGAAAATGAAAATGAAAATGAAAATGAAAATGAAAATGAAAATGAAAATGAAAATGAAAATGAAAATGAAAATGAAAATGAAAATGAAAATGAAAATGAAAATGAAAATGAAAATGAAAATGAAAATGAAAATGAAAATGAAAATGAAAATGAAAATGAAAATGAAAATGAAAATGAAAATGAAAATGAAAATGAAAATGAAAATGAAAATGAAAATGAAAATGAAAATGAAAATGAAAATGAAAATGAAAATTGTCTCCATACACCTCCTTTAATTGGCGATGAATATCACATGGGCGAACGTTTCTTGCATTGAGGAATTTAATCTCTGCTCTCACTTCACAACTGGCGGCGTTCTCAATTTTTTTAAACATTGTAAACAATCACAGAAACAACACAGGCAATGCTAGCGTCACGCAACTTGGCTCAGAGAGGGCAGACAAGCCACTGAAGCTAACTGACCTCGTCCAGCGGCTACTTGCGTCGTCAGCACTTCAAGCGGCACGAACGGGTACTACTTTCCGGATGACTTTCGTATTTATATAATGATATCAACAAAAACCGCGTTAAAACCCACGGCGGGTTGCCAAATTATACCCAACTACGTATCTTTTTTCACCACTGAGTGCCTAACGAAACACGCTCCGAAAGCTATCTTTACACTTCTTTCTTAAACCAAAAAGTCTTTTCCTTTATTTCTTTATTCTTTACATCCATGATCTTCTTTTTTGATGACACCTGTGGAGAGAAGGGGTTAGTACAAACATACATTAAACATTCCCCACGAAAACTGCGTATATACCCACGGCGAGTAGCCTTATGAAGTCTAACTACGCAACGTTTAGCACCGCTTAGTGCGTAGCGTAACCACTTGACCTTAGCTATCTTATTACTTCTTTCTTCAACAAAGAAGCCTTCTCTTTTCTTTCTCCATTTTTGATATCCATATTCTTCTATTCTTGAAGTCACCAGTGGAGAAGGGGAAAAAGTACACATACTACCTTGATCAAAAAGTTCCCGGAAAAACCACCGTATGGCGCTCCCATCGTTCCGATTTGAGTTCTGTTTTTTTGTTAAATTGGTACATCTGTTGTTGATATTCCCTTTAAATCTTAGTGTCATAACTTGACATTTGCAAAATTTACGTAGCCAAGAGTACATCTATCTCTGTGTGTGTTGGCGATTTTTTACAATTGCAGAAATGGATTTAAATTTGCAACAACGAACTTGTATTAAATTTTGCGTAAAAAACGGATTTAGTGGCGCACGGACGTTGGAAATGTTGGAAAAGTGTTTCGGCAACGATTCTCTAAAAAAAACGGTCGTTTACCAGTGGCACGAGCGGTTCAGAAGTGGTCGTGAACCATCGAAGATGATCAACGCAGTGGCAGACCATCGACATCGAAAGTCGGTGAAAAAATTGATAAAGTAAAAGAAATGTTGGTCAATAACCGCAAATTAACTATCAGAGAAATAGCGGAGGACTTGAACATTGCCTATGGATCCGCCCAAGACATTGTGGTTAATGATTTGGGTTCCCGTCGTGTAGCAGCAAAGTTGGTGCCAAAAGACCTCAATTTCATGCAAAAAAGAGACCGTGTTGACGTCGCAAAAGACATGATTTGCGAGGCTGAATCCGATCCCACATTCATCAAAAGGATCATTACTGGAGACGAGACGTGGGTTTATGAGTACGACACGCAATCCAGACATCAGGAGGGTGAATGGCGTTCACCAAAAGAGCCGAGACCAAAAAAACCACGTCGTTTTCAGTCAAAAAAGAAGGCAATGCTGACGGTTTTCATGGATTACAACGGTGTAGTGCATCATGAATTTTTGCCAGAAGGCCAGTCAGTAAACAAAGGATATTATTTGGGCGTTATGAGACGTTTGCGTGAAGCAATTCGCCAAAAGAGACCAGAAATGTGGGGAGAAAACTCGTGGATTTTGCACGATGATAACGCACCGTCGCACAGTGCTATCATTATTCGTAATTTTTTGACGAAAAATGCAACAAATACCATCCAACAGCCACCGAATTCACCTGATTTAGCTCCCTGTGACTTCTTTCTGTTCAATCGAGTTAAAAAACAATTACGGGGAACGCGTTTTAGCAGCCGAGAGGAAGTAATGGAAAAATCGCAGGAAGCACTGCTGGACTTACCGAAAACCGAATACAAAAATGTTTCGAGGATTGGATCAAGCGCTGGCATAAGTGTGTTGTAGTCGATGGGGATTACTTTGAAGGGGACAATATAGATTTAGATGAATAAATTTGTATTTTTAATTTTCTTAAAAAAATCCCGGAAATTTTTGATCAAGTTAGTATACATACAACCCTCTCCACCACAACAACGAAAAACCCACGGCAGATTTCTTATGGGCCCTTAATACGTAACGTTTTGCACCGTTAGGTGCCTAACTAAAACACGCCCCCTAAGCTTTCTTCACATTCCTTTCTTCAACCAAGAAGTCTTTTCCTCTCTTTCTTGACTCTAGACACCCATAATCTTTTTTCTTGAATTCACCTGTGGAAAGGGGGGATAAGTTCACATAAACATATAACACTCCCCACAAATACCTTTAAAAACCAATTACTTACTGTCTTAGGGGCCAAACTTCGCAAAGCTTTGAACCGCACAGTGCCTAACTAAAACACGCGCCCTAAGCTATCTTACATTTCTTTCTTCTACGAAGAGGTCTCTTCTTTTCTTTCTATAGTCTTGACATTCATGACCTACCTTCCTGTAAGTCACCTGCGGGGATGTTGAATTAGTACTGATATACATATAACATTCCACACAAAAACTACGTAAAAACCCACGGCGCTGTCCTTATTTGCTAAACCTACGAAACGTTCTTTAACAATAGGCACCTAACTAAAACACGCGCCAAAAGCATTTTTACGTGACTTTCTTCAACCAAGAAGCCTTCTCTTTTCTTTCTTCATTATTGACATACATAATCTACTTTCTTTAAGTCGCCTGATGAGACGGGGAATTAGTACAGATATACATATAATGATTCCAACAAAAACCGAGTAAAGACCCACGGCGGGTTGCCAAATATTTGCCCCAACTACGTATCTTTTTCACCACTGAGTTCCTAACGAAAACACGCTCCGAAGGCTATCTTCACACTTCTTTCTTTAATCAAAAAGTATTTTCCTTTCTTTTATTATTCTTTAAATCCATGATCTTCTTTATTTGAAGACACCTGTGAAGAAAAGGGGTTACTACAAACATACATTTAACACTCCCTACCAAAACTGCGTATATACCCACGGCGAGTAACCTTATGAACCCTAACTACGCAACGTTTAGCACCGCTTAGTGCCTAGCCTAACCACGTGACCTTAGTTATCTTCTTACTTTTCTCTTCAACAAAGAAGCCTTCTCTTTTCTTTCTCCATTCTTGATATTCATGATCTTCTTTTCTTGAAGTCACCAGTGGAGAAGGGGGAATAGTACACATATACATACAACCCTCTCCACCACAACAACGTAAAACCCACGGCAGATTCCTTATAAGCCCTTACTACATAAGGTATTGCACCGTAAGGTGCCTAACTAAAACACGCTTCCTTAGCTTTCTTCACATTCCTTTCTTGAACCAAGAAGTCTTTTCCTTTCTTTCTTCATTCTTGACATTCATGACCTACTTTCCTGTAAGTCACCTTTGGGGAGGTTGGATTTGTACTGATATACATATAACATTCCACACAAAAACTACGTAAAAACCTACGGCGCGTTTCCTTATTTGCCTAACCTACGAAACTTTCTTTAATATTAGGCGCCTAACTAAAACACGCGCCGTAAGCTATTTTAACACTACTTTCTTCAACCAAGAAGTCTTCTCTTTTCTTTCTTCTTTCTTGAAATATATTATCTTCTTTTCTTAAAGTCAACTCTGGAGAGCTGGGAAAAGTAAACATATACATATAAACTCTTCACCAATACCGCGTTAAACCCACTGCGGGTCTCCTTTTGGGCCATCAATATGCAACGTTTTGCATCACTATGTGCCTAGCTAAAAAAACGCGCCCTAAACTATCTTCAAACTTCTTTTTTCCACCAAAAAGTCTTCTCTTATCTTTCTAATCCTGACATCCTTGATCTCCTTTTGTTGCAGTCATCTGTGAGAGATGATATAAGTACACATAAACAAATAACACTCCCCAAAAAAACTGCGTAAAAATCATTCGCCGTTTGCCTTATTTTCATTTATTATTCAACGATTTGCACCACTTGGTGCCTAGTTAAAAACGCACCGTAAGCTATCTTCACACTTCTTTTTTCCACCAAGAAGTCTTCTGTTATTTTTCTTCATCCTTATCATCCATGATCATCTTTTGTTTAAGTCAGCTTTAGAGAGGAAAGATTAGTGCAAATATGAATATAATACTTCCCACCAAAACCACGCAGATACCCACGGAGGGTTTCCTTATTGGCCCTTACTACGTAATGTTTTCCACCGCTAAATTCCAATTTAAAACACGCGCCTTAATATATATTCACACTTCTTTTTTCAATCAAGAAATCTTCTTTTTCTGTCTTCACTCCTGTCATCATTGATCTTCTGTTTCGGAAGCAAACTGTGGAAGGTGGGGATTTAATTACACATATAGATAACACTCTTTACCATAACCGCGTTACAACCCGCGGCTTGTAGCCTTATGAGCCCTTACTGCGCAACGTTTTGCACCGATAAGTGCCTAACTTAAACCCTCGCACTATGCTTAATTCACACTCCTTTCTTCAAAGAAAAAGGATCTCTTTTTATTCTCCATTCTTGACTTCAATGAACTTCTCTTCATGAAGTCACATGCAGAAAGGTGGTATTAGTACAGATATAAAAAAAACCCTCACCAAAAAACCGCGTAAAAATCCACGGCAGGTTACCATATTAGCCCTAAATACGCAACGATTAGCACCACTAGGTGCTTTGCAAAAAAAGGCGCCCTAAGCTATCTTCACACATTTTTTTTCAACCAAGAAGTCTTTTCTTATCTTTCTTTATCCATGACATCAATGATCTACTTTTGTTGCAGTCCCCTGTTGAGATAGGGTTGAAGTACACATACACATAAATCACTTTTTAAAAAAATCGTTAAAACCAACGGCGGTTTTCCTCATTGGTTCTAACAACGCAACGTTTTGCACGACTAGGTTCCTTGCTAAAAAAACGTGCCCTAAGCTATCTTAACATTTCTTTTTTCAACCAAGAAGTCTTCTCTTACCTTTCTTTATCCTTGCCATCCATAGTCTTCTTTTTTTGAAGTCACCTGTTGAGAGAAGGGAATAGTGCATATATACATATGACACTATTCACGAAAACCACAGAGATACCCACGGCGGATGGCCTTACTGGACGTCACCATGTACCGTTTTGCACCGCTATGTTGCTAACTTAAACACGTACTTTAAGCTATCTTTACTCTTCTTTCTACAACCAAGAAGTCATATCTTTTTTTCCTTTTTCTGGACATCCTAGATCTTTTTTTCTTGAAGTCACCTGCCCAGGAGGGAGAAAAAGTACAGATATACATATAACACTCCCCACAAAAACCACGTAAAAGTACACGGGGAGTTACCATATTGGCCTCAACTACGCATTTTTGGTCTCTTTCGGCGAATTGCTTCACGCAAACGTCTCATAACGCCCAAATAATACTCTTTGTTAACTGTCTGGCCTTCTGGCAAAAATTCATTATTCACTACATTTGTCAGCATTGCCTTCTTTTTTGACTGAAAACGACGTGGTTTTTTTGGTCTCGGCTCTTTTGGTGAACGCCATTCACCCTCCTGATGTCTGGATTGCGTGTCGTACTCATAAACCCACGTCTCGTCTCCAGTAATGATCCTTTTGATGAATGTGGGATCGGATTCAGCCTCGCAAATCATGTCTTTTGCGACGTCAACACGGTCTCTTTTTTGCATGAAATTGAGGTCTTTTGGCACCAACTTTGCTGCTACACGACGGAAACCCAAATCATTAAGCACAATGTCTTTGGCGGATCCATAGGCAATGTTCAAGTCCTCCGCTATTTCTCTGATGGTTAATTTGCGGTTATTGACCAACATTTCTTTTACTTTATCAATTTTTTCACCGACTTTCGATGTCGATGGTCTGCCACTGCGTTCATCATCTTCGATTGACTCACGACCACTTCTGAACCGCTCGTGCCACTGGTAAACGACCGTTTTTTTTAGAGAATCGTTGCCGAAACACTTTTCCAACATTTTCAACGTCCGTGCGCCACTAAAACCGTTTTAATTTCAATAACTTTTGCAAATGTCAAGTAATGCCAATAAGATTTATAGTGAATATCAACAACAATTTTACCAATTTAACAATAAAAACAGAACTCAAAACGGAACGATGGGAGCGCCACAAGGTGGTTATTCCGGGAACTTTTTGATCAAGGTCGTATATACCCAGGGCAAGTAGCCTTATGAAGTCACCTGC
>NW_027286886.1:0-35000 GCF_022747635.1 Hetaerina americana
CCCTGAGAGGATGACGTTATGCAACGTGTATCTGCCAGAGGGTGCACCGGTGACCCGCCTGAACCTTGAAGCCCTTGTCCACCAGCTTCCTCAGCCGTTCATTTTGATGGGAGATTTTAATGCCCATGATCCTCTCTGGGAGGTCCAGAAACCCAAAGCAATAGGAGAGGTCGAATTTTATCCAACTTTATTGAGGATTTTAACCTGTTTTTATTAAATAGCGGCGAAAAAACCCGCTTTAACAGCTTCAATGGGGAATTCTCAGCAATAGATCTTTGTCTATGCTCGAGAAGTCTAGCCCCAAAGCTGAAAATGTCCACCCACAACGATCTCTGTGGGAGTGACCATTTTCCTCTTCTACTCGTTAAAGAAGACTCTTCGCCCACCATTTCATAACCTCCGGAAAAGTGGCGTATTAACCGTGCGGACTGGCCACTTTTCAAGCGTACGTTTACATATAAACACGACGCAAGTTTCGACGCGTTGCACAACGTCGATAAACTAAGTTCAACGCTGTTGGCGGCAGCTACCAAAAGTATCCCTCGTACGTCCGGGAACATTAATCGAGCTCCTGTCCCTTGGTGGAACGGGGAATGCGACCGGGCGATTCGGGCGAGGAAAAAAGCATTGAATATTTTTAGAAAATATCCCACGGCAACTAATCTGGCATCGTACCGCCGCCTGAGAGCGCGAGCTCGAAGGGCCGTGAAGGAGGCCAAGAGGGCTTCCTGGATAGAATACGTCTCTACCATCAACCATCGCACGCCGCTTGGTCAGGTATGGGACAAAGTGAAGAAAATCTCCGGGTCCAAGAGCTCATTTGTCATCTCGCCATTGCTTGTTGCTGGCCGGGTGGTCAATTCACCTGCCGAAATAAGCAACATATTTGCCAGTCAGTTCGCGGCCAATAGCAGTGACGAGGGCTATGCCGCGGACTTTGCGAACCTGAAGAGGCGATGCGAGAGAGTCCCTCTCAATTTCGGTGCAGGTCCTACAAGCGAATATTACAATGAGCCTTTCACGTCCTGGGAGCTTAAATCCGCCATCGAAGACTCCCATTACACCTCGCCAGGGGCGGACGAAATCCACAACGCATTTCTCCGGAACATTCCGGAAACTGCGATTGGGGAGGTCCTAAATACCCTCAACCAACTTTGGAACGAGGGCAGTTTTCCAAATGCCTGGCGAGAGTCCATCGTGATACCAATCCCAAAACAGGGCAAGGACAAAAATGACCCGAACAACTACCGTCCCATATCTCTCACCAGCTGCCTGTGCAAGGTGATGGAACGGATGGTAAACCGACGTCTCATGTGGTGCTTGGAGAGTCGACACCTGCTCTCCGACGCTCAGTGCGGCTTTCGGCGTGGCAGGTCCACGACAGACCATCTGGTTCGCACTGAGAACTTCATCCAGGAAGCCTTTCTCCACCGTCAACACGTCATAGCAGTCTTTTTCGACCTGGAGAAGGCCTATGATAGTGTGTGGCGATGGAGAATCCTCAACACGCTCCACAAGTGGGGATTTAGAGGCAACATGGCCCTATTTATCAGAAATTTTTTAACTAACCGCCTTTTTAAAGTAAGGACTGGGAAGCACTTATCCCGATCTTTTACACAGGAGAACGGGGTACCCCAGGGTTCAGTACTGAGCGTGACGTTATTTGCCATCGCCATCAACGACGTGGTGGAATGCATCAATGCCCCGGTGATGGCATCGCTCTATGTGGACGACTTAGCCATATTTTGCCGGTCGACACGACTGCCAAACGCTTCCAGGCAAGCCCAGGTGACTCTAAACAAACTGGGAGAGTGGTCGCGAAAGAACGGATTTCGTTTCTCCATGGAGAAAACGAAATGCGTGCACTTTCACCGTCTTCGCGGTTACCACGTTACCCCGACCCTAACCCTGTTGGGTAGGATTCTTCCATTTGTGGAGTCCGTCCGCTTTCTCGGCATGATCCTGGACCAAAAGCTGAACTGGCGGGAGCATATCCGCGTGTTACGCGAGAGGTGTCGCCAAACCCTCAACGTTTTAAAGTTTTTAACTCACTCCACTTGGGGAGCAGACCGCTCCACCATGCTTTTATTGTACAGAGGCTTGGTGCGATCCAAACTGGACTATGGTTCCATAGTGTATTCCTCAGGACGAGAGTCTTACTTGAGACCACTCACATGTGTCCACAATGCTGGGATACGGTTGGCCACCGGGGCATTTAGAACAAGCCCAGTCCCAAGCTTACTTGCAGACGCAGGGGAGCCTCCGTTGGAAACCCGCAGGATGATTTTAATGGGCAACTATGCCTGTAAAATTTTATCAGAGACAATCCACCCTTGTTTTAACATAGTTTTTAACCAACGGTTTTTAGACTTATTTAACAGGCGGAGAAGGGCAACTAGGCCCTTTGCCGTTCGTTTTAATGATTTTATTAATGAGGTAAATTTTACATTTCCTCAAATATGCCCCGTCTCCTATGCTAAGTATCCGCCTTGGTTAACACCAATGCCGGATATTAAACTCATTGCCAGTGCACGCCGCAAAGCCAAAACGACCGATTCCGAATACCAGCAGCTCTTCAGTGCCGTCCTCAGCTCACTTTCTGACTTTGTCCCAGTCTACACCGACGGGTCAAAGTCAGAATCTGCATGTGCCTATGCGGTCGTGTCCCACTACCATGGAGTCGTGAGGAAAAAAGTGCACACTTCTTGCAGCATTTTCACAGCCGAGCTGTCAGCCATAAGGACGGCCCTAGGAGAAATAAAAGAAAGCAATGGCTCTTTCCTCATCTGCACCGACTCGTTGAGCGCCCTAAAATCTTTATCGGCCTTTGCACCTGTGCACCCGATAGTCCAGGAGATCCATTATACCCTGTTGTCCCTTCAGAGAAAGGGGAACAGGGTCTCCTTTATATGGACTCCTGGTCACGTCGGCATAAGAGGCAACGAAAAAGCTGACCAGGCAGCGAAGGATGCCCTTCGACAACCCGAGACCGACTCCACCTTGGTTCCAATGGAGGACGTGAAGGCCGCCTTGCGGAACTCGGTCCTGCATCAGTGGAAGGAGACTTGGCAGTCTCTTCAAAATAATAAACTCAGGGCAATAAAACCGGTCGTTTCACCATGGTCGTCTTCCATCCGGAACATTCGGAGGGAAGAGGTCATGATTACGCGCCTGAGAATAGGACACTCTGCCCTCACTCATTCGTACCTCTTTGCGGAGGTAAAAGAACAGCCCCGCTGCAATGAGTGTTTCCAACCCCTGACCATAAAACATATCCTGACGGAATGTACAACATACCAAAGGGCCAGAGACATGTTGAAGATAAGGGGAGACTTAAAAAATATTTTAGGGGATGACTCTGGGTCTATAAATCGAGTCTTAACTTTTTTAAGGACAACCGGTTTAATGGGGCAGCTTTAGCTTCGGAGCGCATAATTTTAATGCTTTTGATTTTAGCATTTTCCTTTTTTTTGTTTATTTTATTTATTTATATATTTATTCGTATTTATCTGTTTACTTATTCCTAGTTTAAAAGGAACATAAGTTTTACGTAATGACAGTGGTGCAAAATGACCATAGCTGTCGACGCACCCTACAAACCCCTAAAACTACTACGGATGACCTAAGTGGCCAACGAGCCCAAGGGGGAGTAGCAGTTGCGGCCCGTGAGGCCCTTTACACCTCGCGAGTCCAACTGAACTCTCCATTCCAGGCCGTCGCTGTCACGGTGCACACCCCTGAGAGGATGACGTTATGCAACGTGTATCTGCCAGAGGGTGCACCGGTGACCCGCCTGAACCTTGAAGCCCTTGTCCACCAGCTTCCTCAGCCGTTCATTTTGATGGGAGATTTTAATGCCCATGATCCTCTCTGGGGAGGTCCAGAAACCCAAAGCAATAGGAGAGGTCGAATTTTATCCAACTTTATTGAGGATTTTAACCTGTTTTTATTAAATAGCGGCGAAAAAACCCGCTTTAACAGCTTCAATGGGGAATTCTCAGCAATAGATCTTTGTCTATGCTCGAGAAGTCTAGCCCCAAAGCTGAAAATGTCCACCCACAACGATCTCTGTGGGAGTGACCATTTTCCTCTTCTACTCGTTAAAGAAGACTCTTCGCCCACCATTTCAAAACCTCCGGAAAAGTGGCGTATTAACCGTGCGGACTGGCCACTTTTCAAGCGTACGTTTACATATAAACACGACGCAAGTTTCGACGCGTTGCACAACGTCGATAAACTAAGTTCAACGCTGTTGGCGGCAGCTACCAAAAGTATCCCTCGTACGTCCGGGAACATTAATCGAGCTCCTGTCCCTTGGTGGAACGGGGAATGCGACCGGGCGATTCGGGCGAGGAAAAAAGCATTGAATATTTTTAGAAAATATCCCACGGCAACTAATCTGGCATCGTACCGCCGCCTGAGAGCGCGAGCTCGAAGGGCCGTGAAGGAGGCCAAGAGGGCTTCCTGGATAGAATACGTCTCTACCATCAACCATCGCACGCCGCTTGGTCAGGTATGGGACAAAGTGAAGAAAATCTCCGGGTCCAAGAGCTCATTTGTCATCTCGCCATTGCTTGTTGCTGGCCGGGTGGTCAATTCACCTGCCGAAATAAGCAACATATTTGCCAGTCAGTTCGCGGCCAATAGCAGTGACGAGGGCTATGCCGCGGACTTTGCGAACCTGAAGAGGCGATGCGAGAGAGTCCCTCTCAATTTCGGTGCAGGTCCTACAAGCGAATATTACAATGAGCCTTTCACGTCCTGGGAGCTTAAATCCGCCATCGAAGACTCCCATTACACCTCGCCAGGGGCGGACGAAATCCACAACGCATTTCTCCGGAACATTCCGGAAACTGCGATTGGGGAGGTCCTAAATACCCTCAACCAACTTTGGAACGAGGGCAGTTTTCCAAATGCCTGGCGAGAGTCCATCGTGATACCAATCCCAAAACAGGGCAAGGACAAAAATGACCCGAACAACTACCGTCCCATATCTCTCACCAGCTGCCTGTGCAAGGTGATGGAACGGATGGTAAACCGACGTCTCATGTGGTGCTTGGAGAGTCGACACCTGCTCTCCGACGCTCAGTGCGGCTTTCGGCGTGGCAGGTCCACGACAGACCATCTGGTTCGCACTGAGAACTTCATCCAGGAAGCCTTTCTCCACCGTCAACACGTCATAGCAGTCTTTTTCGACCTGGAGAAGGCCTATGATAGTGTGTGGCGATGGAGAATCCTCAACACGCTCCACAAGTGGGGATTTAGAGGCAACATGGCCCTATTTATCAGAAATTTTTTAACTAACCGCCTTTTTAAAGTAAGGACTGGGAAGCACTTATCCCGATCTTTTACACAGGAGAACGGGGTACCCCAGGGTTCAGTACTGAGCGTGACGTTATTTGCCATCGCCATCAACGACGTGGTGGAATGCATCAATGCCCCGGTGATGGCATCGCTCTATGTGGACGACTTAGCCATATTTTGCCGGTCGACACGACTGCCAAACGCTTCCAGGCAAGCCCAGGTGACTCTAAACAAACTGGGAGAGTGGTCGCGAAAGAACGGATTTCGTTTCTCCATGGAGAAAACGAAATGCGTGCACTTTCACCGTCTTCGCGGTTACCACGTTACCCCGACCCTAACCCTGTTGGGTAGGATTCTTCCATTTGTGGAGTCCGTCCGCTTTCTCGGCATGATCCTGGACCAAAAGCTGAACTGGCGGGAGCATATCCGCGTGTTACGCGAGAGGTGTCGCCAAACCCTCAACGTTTTAAAGTTTTTAACTCACTCCACTTGGGGAGCAGACCGCTCCACCATGCTTTTATTGTACAGAGGCTTGGTGCGATCCAAACTGGACTATGGTTCCATAGTGTATTCCTCAGGACGAGAGTCTTACTTGAGACCACTCACATGTGTCCACAATGCTGGGATACGGTTGGCCACCGGGGCATTTAGAACAAGCCCAGTCCCAAGCTTACTTGCAGACGCAGGGGAGCCTCCGTTGGAAACCCGCAGGATGATTTTAATGGGCAACTATGCCTGTAAAATTTTATCAGAGACAATCCACCCTTGTTTTAACATAGTTTTTAACCAACGGTTTTTAGACTTATTTAACAGGCGGAGAAGGGCAACTAGGCCCTTTGCCGTTCGTTTTAATGATTTTATTAATGAGGTAAATTTTACATTTCCTCAAATATGCCCCGTCTCCTATGCTAAGTATCCGCCTTGGTTAACACCAATGCCGGATATTAAACTCATTGCCAGTGCACGCCGCAAAGCCAAAACGACCGATTCCGAATACCAGCAGCTCTTCAGTGCCGTCCTCAGCTCACTTTCTGACTTTGTCCCAGTCTACACCGACGGGTCAAAGTCAGAATCTGCATGTGCCTATGCGGTCGTGTCCCACTACCATGGAGTCGTGAGGAAAAAAGTGCACACTTCTTGCAGCATTTTCACAGCCGAGCTGTCAGCCATAAGGACGGCCCTAGGAGAAATAAAAGAAAGCAATGGCTCTTTCCTCATCTGCACCGACTCGTTGAGCGCCCTAAAATCTTTATCGGCCTTTGCACCTGTGCACCCGATAGTCCAGGAGATCCATTATACCCTGTTGTCCCTTCAGAGAAAGGGGAACAGGGTCTCCTTTATATGGACTCCTGGTCACGTCGGCATAAGAGGCAACGAAAAAGCTGACCAGGCAGCGAAGGATGCCCTTCGACAACCCGAGACCGACTCCACCTTGGTTCCAATGGAGGACGTGAAGGCCGCCTTGCGGAACTCGGTCCTGCATCAGTGGAAGGAGACTTGGCAGTCTCTGCAAAATAATAAACTCAGGGCAATAAAACCGGTCGTTTCACCATGGTCGTCTTCCATCCGGAACATTCGGAGGGAAGAGGTCATGATTACGCGCCTGAGAATAGGACACTCTGCCCTCACTCATTCGTACCTCTTTGCGGAGGTAAAAGAACAGCCCCGCTGCAATGAGTGTTTCCAACCCCTGACCATAAAACATATCCTGACGGAATGTACAACATACCAAAGGGCCAGAGACATGTTGAAGATAAGGGGAGACTTAAAAAATATTTTAGGGGATGACTCTGGGTCTATAAATCGAGTCTCAACTTTTTTAAGGACAACCGGTTTAATGGGGCAGCTTTAGCTTCGGAGCGCATAATTTTAATGCTTTTGATTTTAGCATTTTCCTTTTTTTTTGTTTATTTTATTTATTTATATATTTATTCGTATTTATCTGTTTACTTATTCCTAGTTTAAAAGGAACATAAGTTTTACGTAATGACAGTGGTGCAAAATGACCATAGCTGTCGACGCACCCTACAAACCCCTAAAACTACTACGGATGACCTAAGTGGCCAACGAGCCCAAGGGGGAGTAGCAGTTGCGGCCCGTGAGGCCCTTTACACCTCGCGAGTCCAACTGAACTCTCCATTCCAGGCCGTCGCTGTCACGGTGCACACCCCTGAGAGGATGACGTTATGCAACGTGTATCTGCCAGAGGGTGCACCGGTGACCCGCCTGAACCTTGAAGCCCTTGTCCACCAGCTTCCTCAGCCGTTCATTTTGATGGGAGATTTTAATGCCCATGATCCTCTCTGGGGAGGTCCAGAAACCCAAAGCAATAGGAGAGGTCGAATTTTATCCAACTTTATTGAGGATTTTAACCTGTTTTTATTAAATAGCGGCGAAAAAACCCGCTTTAACAGCTTCAATGGGGAATTCTCAGCAATAGATCTTTGTCTATGCTCGAGAAGTCTAGCCCCAAAGCTGAAAATGTCCACCCACAACGATCTCTGTGGGAGTGACCATTTTCCTCTTCTACTCGTTAAAGAAGACTCTTCGCCCACCATTTCAAAACCTCCGGAAAAGTGGCGTATTAACCGTGCGGACTGGCCACTTTTCAAGCGTACGTTTACATATAAACACGACGCAAGTTTCGACGCGTTGCACAACGTCGATAAACTAAGTTCAACGCTGTTGGCGGCAGCTACCAAAAGTATCCCTCGTACGTCCGGGAACATTAATCGAGCTCCTGTCCCTTGGTGGAACGGGGAATGCGACCGGGCGATTCGGGCGAGGAAAAAAGCATTGAATATTTTTAGAAAATATCCCACGGCAACTAATCTGGCATCGTACCGCCGCCTGAGAGCGCGAGCTCGAAGGGCCGTGAAGGAGGCCAAGAGGGCTTCCTGGATAGAATACGTCTCTACCATCAACCATCGCACGCCGCTTGGTCAGGTATGGGACAAAGTGAAGAAAATCTCCGGGTCCAAGAGCTCATTTGTCATCTCGCCATTGCTTGTTGCTGGCCGGGTGGTCAATTCACCTGCCGAAATAAGCAACATATTTGCCAGTCAGTTCGCGGCCAATAGCAGTGACGAGGGCTATGCCGCGGACTTTGCGAACCTGAAGAGGCGATGCGAGAGAGTCCCTCTCAATTTCGGTGCAGGTCCTACAAGCGAATATTACAATGAGCCTTTCACGTCCTGGGAGCTTAAATCCGCCATCGAAGACTCCCATTACACCTCGCCAGGGGCGGACGAAATCCACAACGCATTTCTCCGGAACATTCCGGAAACTGCGATTGGGGAGGTCCTAAATACCCTCAACCAACTTTGGAACGAGGGCAGTTTTCCAAATGCCTGGCGAGAGTCCATCGTGATACCAATCCCAAAACAGGGCAAGGACAAAAATGACCCGAACAACTACCGTCCCATATCTCTCACCAGCTGCCTGTGCAAGGTGATGGAACGGATGGTAAACCGACGTCTCATGTGGTGCTTGGAGAGTCGACACCTGCTCTCCGACGCTCAGTGCGGCTTTCGGCGTGGCAGGTCCACGACAGACCATCTGGTTCGCACTGAGAACTTCATCCAGGAAGCCTTTCTCCACCGTCAACACGTCATAGCAGTCTTTTTCGACCTGGAGAAGGCCTATGATAGTGTGTGGCGATGGAGAATCCTCAACACGCTCCACAAGTGGGGATTTAGAGGCAACATGGCCCTATTTATCAGAAATTTTTTAACTAACCGCCTTTTTAAAGTAAGGACTGGGAAGCACTTATCCCGATCTTTTACACAGGAGAACGGGGTACCCCAGGGTTCAGTACTGAGCGTGACGTTATTTGCCATCGCCATCAACGACGTGGTGGAATGCATCAATGCCCCGGTGATGGCATCGCTCTATGTGGACGACTTAGCCATATTTTGCCGGTCGACACGACTGCCAAACGCTTCCAGGCAAGCCCAGGTGACTCTAAACAAACTGGGAGAGTGGTCGCGAAAGAACGGATTTCGTTTCTCCATGGAGAAAACGAAATGCGTGCACTTTCACCGTCTTCGCGGTTACCACGTTACCCCGACCCTAACCCTGTTTGGTAGGATTCTTCCATTTGTGGAGTCCGTCCGCTTTCTCGGCATGATCCTGGACCAAAAGCTGAACTGGCGGGAGCATATCCGCGTGTTACGCGAGAGGTGTCGCCAAACCCTCAACGTTTTAAAGTTTTTAACTCACTCCACTTGGGGAGCAGACCGCACCACCGTGCTTTTATTGTACAGAGGCTTGGTGCGATCCAAACTGGACTATTGTTCCATAGTGTATTCCTCAGGACGACAGTCTTACTTGAGACCACTCACATGTGTCCACAATGCTGGGATACGGTTGGCCACCGGGGCATTTAGAACAAGCCCAGTCCCAAGCTTACTTGCAGACGCAGGGGAGCCTCCGTTGGAAACCCGCAGGATGATTTTAATGGGCAACTATGCCTGTAAAATTTTGTCAGAGACAATCCACCCTTGTTTTAACAGTTTTTAACCAACGGTTTTTAGACTTATTTAACAGGCGGAGAAGGGCAACTAGGCCCTTTGCCGTTCGTTTTAATGATTTTATTAATGAGGTAAATTTTACATTTCCTCAAATATGCCCCGTCTCCTATGCTAAGTATCCGCCTTGGTTAACACCAATGCCGGATATTAAACTCATTGCCAGTGCACGCCGCAAAGCCAAGACGACCGATTCCGAATACCAGCAGCTCTTTAGTGCCGTCCTCAGCTCACTTTCTGACTTCGTCCCAGTCTACACCGACGGGTCAAAGTCAGAATCTGCATGTGCCTATGCGGTCGTGTCCCACTACCATGGAGTCGTGAGGAAAAAACTGCACACTTCTTGCAGCATTTTCACAGCCGAGCTGTCAGCCATAAGGACGGCCCTAGGAGAAATAAAAGAAAGCAATGGCTCTTTCCTCATCTGCACCGACTCGTTGAGCGCCCTAAAATCTTTATCGGTCTTTGCACCTGTGCACCCGATAGTCCAGGAGATCCATTATACCCTGTTGTCCCTTCAGAGAAAGGGGAACAGGGTCTCCTTTATATGGACTCCTGGTCACGTCGGCATAAGAGGCAACGAAAAAGCTGACCAGGCAGCGAAGGATGCCCTTCGACAACCCGAGACCGACTCCACCTTGGTTCCAATGGAGGATGTGAAGGCCGCCTTGCGGAACTTGGTCCTGCATCAGTGGAAGGAGACTTGGCAGTCTCTGCAAAATAATAAACTCAGGGCAATAAAACCGGTCGTTTCCCCATGGTCTTCTTCCATCCGGAGCATTCGGAGGGAAGAGGTCATGATTACGCGCATGAGAATAGGACACTCTGCCCTCACTCATTCGTACCTCTTTGCGGAGGTAAAAGAACAGCCCCGCTGCAATGAGTGCCTCCAACCCCTGACGATAAAACATATCCTGACGGAATGTAAAACATACGAAAGGGCCAGAGACATGTTGAAGATAAGGGGAGACTTAAGAAATATTTTAGGGGATGACTCTGGGTCTATAAACCGAGTCTTAAGTTTTTTAAGGTATACTGGTTTAATGGGGCAGCTTTAGCTTTGGAGCTCATAATTTTAATGCTTTTGATTTTAGCATTTTCCTTTTTTTTTTTTTGTTTAATTTATTTATTTATATATTTATTCGTATTTATTTGTTTACTTATTCCTAGTTTAAAAGGAACATAAGTTTTACGTAATGACAGTGGTGCAAAATGACCATAGCTGTCGACGCACCCTACAAACCCCTAAAACTACTACTACTAAATCACGGGCACCGCCGCAACTGCGGTGCTCTTCGCGTTCCAAACCCTATCTCCCTGCGAGAGGATTCCAGGGAACTCGAACGCTCATGCAGAAAAGAAAACTCTTTCCGTGGCTCCCGACGACGTCTCCGGGCTCTTTTAGGTTACCCTGACGAACCCCTTGTGAGGGCCCGACAAACAACGGTTCCGCTGCCGGGTTCCGGAATAGGAACCGGATTCCCTTTCGCCCGACCGATGGATCATTTTGCTTATGAAAATTTTTTCTATCGCCGTCAGCTTCGGATTTCTCCTAGGGCTTAGGATCGACTGACTCGTGTGCAACGGCTGTTCACACGAAACCCTTCTCCACCTTAGTCCTCCAGGGCCTCGCTGGAGTATTTGCTACTACCACCAGGATCTGCACCGACGGCGGCTCCAGGCAGGCTCGAGCCCAGACCCTTCTGCGCACGCCGCCGCGACCCTCCTACTCGTCGCCGCGTCAAGCGGCACTCGACTCGGAGCCGAGTCCGCCCTGCGGCGACGGCCGGGTATAGGCACGACGCTTCAGCGCCATCCATTTTCAGGGCTAGTTGCTTCGGCAGGTGAGTTATTACACACTCCTTAGCTGATTCCGACTTCCATGGCCACCGTCCTGCAATCTTAAGCAACCAACACCTCTCATGGTTTCCCATGAGCGTCGATTCGGGCGCCTTAACCCGTCGTTTGGTTCATCCCACAGCGCCAGTTCTGCTTACCAAAAGTGGCCCACTATGCACTCCGATCCCAGGGGCCCCCGAGGGGACCCCGTCTCCGGCTTCGATAAATCGAGCAAGCCGGAGTTCTCACCCATTTAAAGTTTGAGAATAGGTTGAAGCCGTTTCGGCCCCAAGGCCTCTAATCATTCGCTTTACCGGATGAGACTCTCCTCCGAGCGCAAGCTATCCTGAGGGAAACTTCGCAGGGAACCAGCTACTAGATGGTTCGATTAGTCTTTCGCCCCTATACCCAGCTCCGACGATCGATTTGCACGTCAGAATCGCTACGGACCTCCATCAGGGTTTCCCCTGACTTCGTCCTGGCCAGGCATAGTTCACCATCTTTCGGGTCCCAACGTGTGCGCTCTGGGTGCGCCTCCCCTCGCAATGAGGGATCAGACGCCCCGGGGGTGCGGGGACCGACGCCCGCCGGAGCGAGCGAACGACCCCGTCCTCCCTCGGCCGCCGGAACGGCGGCCTTCACTTTCATTACGCCTATGGGTTTAGCGGAGCGTGTCCGACCCAACGACTCGCGCGCATGTTAGACTCCTTGGTCCGTGTTTCAAGACGGGTCGGGTGGACCATCCAAGCCGTAGCGTCGCGGACTCGAAACTTTCGACGACGTCCGAGGACACCTCACGGTTCGCGGACAGCCCCACGGTGGGAAAGGGATCGGACCGGGTCCGGAACCCTAACCCCCGAGGGTGCTCGCGGAGGGCCGGACGCCTTGCGGCGCGTCGACTTTCGCTTCCTACCGTCGGACATCCGGCCTGGGATCCCGGGGTCCTTTTCCGCTCGAGAGCGGGCGGGACTCCACCCGGGCCCTTGGGGCCGGCGTCCGACGGGTCGCGACGTCCTATTGGCGCGGTGCGTCACACCGACGACGAACATTCGAGGGCCACCGGGTGACGCGCTTGTGACGGGGGTCACCCCCCGCCCGCCGGCGCGCCATCCGTCAAGCGACCCTCGCCCGTCGCCGGCGAGACCTGAATCTCCCCTTTCGAAATTTCGGGTACCACCCGTTTACTCCCTAACGGTTTCACGTACTCTTGAACTCTCGTACTCTTGAACTCTCTCTTCAAAATGCTTTTCAACTTTCCCTCACGGTACTTGTTCGCTATCGGTCTCGTGGCCGTATTCAGTCTTAGGTGGAGTTTACCACCGACTTTGGGCTGCACTCTCAAGCAACCCGACTCTGAGGAGCGCCCCTCCCGGGAGGCAAGCGCGGAGGTCGCACGGGCCTGGCACCCTCTCCGGGCCGTGGCCCCGTTCAAGAGGGACTTGGACTCTCCGGCGCCCCTCGGGAAATTGGACGCTCCCAAACGCCACAGCGCTAGGCGCCTCGCATGGGGCGCGAGCTTTGGCACTGGAGTCGATCCCTGTTCGCTCGCCGTTACTAAGGGAATCCTGGTTAGTTTCTTTTCCTCCGCTTATTAATATGCTTAAATTCAGCGGGTGGTCTCACCTGCTCTGAGGTCGGCCCAAATGATATAGTTGCCCGTGGAGAGGGAGATATAACCGAGCCCCCACCGATCCGCAGGCGAACGTCGTCAAAAAATAACGAAGCGTCTCACCTCGACCGGCAGGGACGGGTCTTGCCCAATCTCTCGCAGAGCCCCCTATCAATCCGGGACACGATCCATCCCAGCGAGGGACACTCGTCGCCCCAGTACGCAAACGTTTCCGTTCGCGAACTGAATTGCCGGCCCTCAGCCAGGCGTAGCCCGGGAACAAAATCCGAGGGCTGCAATGTGCGTTCGAAACGTCGATGTTCATGTGTCCTGCAGTTCACAATTCGACGCGCAGTTAGCTGCGTTCTTCATCGATCCACGAGCCGAGTGATCCACCGTTTAGAATTTCTTTCTTTCATTTCATTTTATGTAAAAAATTCGTTTCATCGAAACATACAAACTGGGAATTTTTTCCCTTCTTCGCGAGCGAGTTGGGCGTGTCTTTTAAAGCCGGCTTTTGATCGCCGGGCACCCGACTGCTCGCCTTCTTTGTCCCTTTTTCTCTTCACCAATTCGTTCCAAAGCTACGATTTTATAATCGAAAGCTGTAATGATCCTTCCGCAGGTTCACCTACGGAAACCTTGTTACGACTTTTACTTCCTCTAAGTGATCAAGTTTGGCCATCTTTCCAGCAACATCGGGGCCACCGGTGTTGAGGCGGCGAGCGCCGCGCACCATTCCGAAGGCCTCACTATATCATTTAATAGGTAGTAGCGACGGGCGGTGTGTACAAAGGGCAGGGACGTAATCAACGCGAGCTTATGACTCGCGCTTACTGGGAATTCCTCGTTCATGGGAAACAATTGCAAGCCCCAATCCCTAGCACGAAGGAGGTTCAGCGGGTTACCCGGGCCTTTCGGCCAGGGAGGACACGCTGATTCCTTCAGTGTAGCGCGCGTGCGGCCCAGAACATCTAAGGGCATCACAGACCTGTTATTGCTCAATCTCGTGCGGCTAGGAGCCGCCTGTCCCTCTAAGAAGATAGCTACGTCGGAAGCATAATAGATTCCGACGCCTAGTTAGCAGGCCAGAGTCTCGTTCGTTATCGGAATTAACCAGACAAATCGCTCCACCAACTAAGAACGGCCATGCACCACCACCCACCGAATCAAGAAAGAGCTCTTCCCCCCTGCGGGTAGGGGGTTAGAGAATACTCCCGCAGTATCCCTGCTTGTCGTAAGAGGCGACTAAAAGGGCGGGGAGAAAACCCCGAAAACAAACCCCAAGCCAGCAAGGGATGCGTCCGGACAGTGCTGTGGATCCACTGTCTGTGAGCGGCCATACCATATGGCCTGCGATCCGCCCAGGTGTTTGCCGTGCCTGGAGACCCGTAAGGGAGAGAAGGGGATCCTGGAGGGTGATCTTTCTGGTTCCCAGCAGGGTTTCGGATGCCCTGCATGGACCGGAGAGCGATATCCCTCTTCGGCCCCGGATTTCGCGTAAACGGGAGGCCGGGAGCTAGCCACTCCCGGTCAATCGGCTTCCGTCGCGTTTTTGCTCCGGTGGCGAGTGCCAAGGTTGTGGGGGTCTGCGTAGGGAGGTCGGAGATGTAAGGGTTTTGGTTGGCCCTTGCACCGAAGATCCACCCCGAAACAGACAACCACTCCTGGAGTGCTTTATCCCTCGAGTTAGCCCTGGCGACCACTCCGGTTTGGCGGAGTGGCGTCCCAAATGTGTGGCTCCGTGGCGGGTGGGGAGGCCGAGGGACGAATCACTAATTATTATGGAGGAAAAACCCTTTCCACCACTAAAAAGATCCCGTCCGGACACCGGCGGGGGAGAAAAGTGCATTGGCGCATGTAAGCGCTATTTAATTATGTCGTGCATAAAGGAAGGTGAAACCTTGAAAAAGGTTTCTCCTTTCTTAATTCGCAGAGTTTTGTCACAGATTGTGCCTGGGGACCCAAAGAGCGTGAAGAAGCTCCGGGATGGTACACTTCTTATAGAGACCCTGAACGATACACAAAGCGAAAAACTGCTTGCTATGGGAATGCTCCATGACATTCGGATTAAGGTGGAGGTGCACCGCACTCTTAACACCTGTCGGGGAGTCATCAGTCACTACGACCTCCTATACGTGGACATCGAAGAAATCAAGAGAGAAATGTTCTCTCAGGGTGTGACTGATTGTCGTCGACTCACCACAAGGCGCAACGGAGAAAACGTAAACAGCACCTCCGTGATCTTGACGTTTGCGCGTGATAGACTACCCGACAAGGTGTTTGTGGGCTATGAATCGGTACCAGTGAGGCCATTCATCCCGAATCCCGTGCGTTGTTTCAAATGCCAACGGTTCGGCCATGTCGCGTCGCGCTGCGAGGGTAAGGCCACCTACCCGCGCTGTGGCAAAGACGCGCACGAGGATAAAGAGTGCTCTTCGGAACCTCTTTGTGTCAATTGCGAGGGTACACACCCAGTGTACTCTCGTGATTGCCCGAAGATGAAAGAAGAGAGGAAAGTCATGGAGATAAAAACCCTTGAAAAAATCCCATATGCGGAAGCGAGGAGAAAATACAGGGCGCTAATCGCTCCAACTTTCTCCCGGTCCTTTGCTTCCGTTGCAACCACGCAATGTGTAAAGTGTACCATCGCCACGCAGACGGAGATACCGAAAGAATCCCCAATTGAAAACACACAAGTGCCTAAACCCAAAAGGGTGAAGGATGGAAAGAGTAAGGTGGACAAGGAGCCACCTACTCCTGTGGGCCCTTCAAAGCAGAGCCCACAAAAAACCACCAAGGGGAACACGCCAAAAGGGCGTGAGAATACACCTTCCCCGCCGCCTCCAGTCAAGCCAAAGAAGCCGGAGGTAATTGAAGAGGACCAGAGTATCTCTGATACTGAGGTCTTCGCAAACGAGTGAAAGAGGAAACATCGCTTCAAGCGATAACCTCAATAGAGTTGGCCATCTCCCTTTTTAGTCATCTTATTTATTTATATATTTATTTATTTATTTATTTATTTTAATTTAACACTTTAAATGTGTTCCATTCTGCAGTGGAACTGCAATGGCTTTTATCGGCACAAGGAGGAGCTGGCCATTTTAATCCAAGATTTTAAACCCTCTTGTATTTGTCTCCAAGAGACCCATTTTAAGGCTGAAGATAAGGGTATTCTGAAGGGGTTCACTGTTTTTAGAACGGATGACCTAAGTGGCCAACGAGCCCAAGGGGGAGTAGCAGTTGCGGCCCGTGAGGCCCTTTACACCTCGCGAGTCCAACTGAACTCTCCATTCCAGGCCGTCGCTGTCACGGTGCACACCCCTGAGAGGATGACGTTATGCAACGTGTATCTGCCAGAGGGTGCACCGGTGACCCGCCTGAACCTTGAAGCCCTTGTCCACCAGCTTCCTCAGCCGTTCATTTTGATGGGAGATTTTAATGCCCATGATCCTCTCTGGGGAGGTCCAGAAACCCAAAGCAATAGGAGAGGTCGAATTTTATCCAACTTTATTGAGGATTTTAACCTGTTTTTATTAAATAGCGGCGAAAAAACCCGCTTTAACAGCTTCAATGGGGAATTCTCAGCAATAGATCTTTGTCTATGCTCGAGAAGTCTAGCCCCAAAGCTGAAAATGTCCACCCACAACGATCTCTGTGGGAGTGACCATTTTCCTCTTCTACTCGTTAAAGAAGACTCTTCGCCCACCATTTCAAAACCTCCGGAAAAGTGGCGTATTAACCGTGCGGACTGGCCACTTTTCAAGCGTACGTTTACATATAAACACGACGCAAGTTTCGACGCGTTGCACAACGTCGATAAACTAAGTTCAACGCTGTTGGCGGCAGCTACCAAAAGTATCCCTCGTACGTCCGGGAACATTAATCGAGCTCCTGTTCCTTGGTGGAACGGGGAATGCGACCGGGCGATTCGGGCGAGGAAAAAAGCATTGAATATTTTTAGAAAATATCCCACGGCAACTAATCTGGCATCGTACCGCCGCCTGAGAGCGCGAGCTCGAAGGGCCGTGAAGGAGGCCAAGAGGGCTTCCTGGATAGAATACGTCTCTACCATCAACCATCGCACGCCGCTTGGTCAGGTATGGGACAAAGTGAAGAAAATCTCCGGGTCCAAGAGCTCATTTGTCATCTCGCCATTGCTTGTTGCTGGCCGGGTGGTCAATTCACCTGCCGAAATAAGCAACATATTTGCCAGTCAGTTCGCGGCCAATAGCAGTGACGAGGGCTATGCCGCGGACTTTGCGAACCTGAAGAGGCGATGCGAGAGAGTCCCTCTCAATTTCCGTGCAGGTCCTACAAGCGAATATTACAATGAGCCTTTCACGTCCTGGGAGCTTAAATCCGCCATCGAAGACTCCCATTACACCTCGCCAGGGGCGGACGAAATCCACAACGCATTTCTCCGGAACATTCCGGAAACTGCGATTGGGGAGGTCCTAAATACCCTCAACCAACTTTGGAAAGAGGGCAGTTTTCCAAATGCCTGGCGAGAGTCCATCGTGATACCAATCCCAAAACAGGGCAAGGACAAAAATGACCCGAACAACTACCGTCCCATATCTCTCACCAGCTGCCTGTGCAAGGTGATGGAACGGATGGTAAACCGACGTCTCATGTGGTGCTTGGAGAGTCGACACCTGCTCTCCGACGCTCAGTGCAGCTTTCGGCGTGGCAGGTCCACGACAGACCATCTGGTGCGCACTGAGAACTTCATCCAGGAAGCGTTTCTCCACCGTCAACACGTCATAGCAGTCTTCTTCGACCTGGAGAAGGCCTATGATAGTGTGTGGCGATGGAGAATCCTCAACACGCTCCACAAGTGGGGATTTAGAGGCAACATGGCCCTATTTATCAGGAATTTTTTAACTAACCGCCTTTTTAAAGTAAGGACTGGGAAGCACTTATCCCGATCTTTTACACAGGAGAACGGGGTACCCCAGGGTTCAGTACTGAGCGTGACGTTATTTGCCATCGCCATCAACGACGTGGTGGAATGCATCAATGCCCCGGTGATGGCATCGCTCTATGTGGACGACCTAGCCATATTTTGCCGGTCGACACGACTGCCAAACGCTTCCAGGCAAGCCCAGGTGACTCTAAACAAACTGGGAGAGTGGTCGCGAAAGAACGGATTTCGTTTCTCCATGGAGAAAACGAAATGCGTGCACTTTCACCGTCTTCGCGGTTACCACGTTACCCCGACCCTAACCCTGTTGGGTAGGCTTCTCCCATTTGTGGAGTCCGTCCGCTTTCTCGGCATGATCCTGGACCAAAAGCTGAACTGGCGGGAGCATATCCGCGTGTTACGCGAGAGGTGTCGCCAAACCCTCAACGTTTTAAAGTTTTTAACTCACTCCACTTGGGGAGCAGACCGCACCACCGTGCTTTTATTGTACAGAGGCTTGGTGCGATCCAAACTGGACTATGGTTCCATAGTGTATTCCTCAGGACGAGAGTCTTACTTGAGACCACTCACATGTGTCCACAATGCTGGGATACGGTTGGCCACCGGGGCATTTAGAACAAGCCCAGTCCCAAGCTTACTTGCAGACGCAGGGGAGCCTCCGTTGGAAACCCGCAGGATGATTTTAATGGGCAACTATGCCTGTAAAATTTTATCGGACACAATCCACCCTTGTTTTAACATAGTTTTTAACCAACGGTTTTTAGACTTATTTAACAGGCGGAGAAGGGCAACTAGGCCCTTTGCCGTTCGTTTTAATGATTTTATTAATGAGGTAAATTTTACATTTCCTCAAATATGCCCCGTCTCCTATGCTAAGTATCCGCCTTGGTTAACACCAATGCCGGATATTAAACTCATTGCCTGTGCACGCCGCAAAGCCAAAACGACCGATTCCGAATACCAGCAGCTCTTCAGTGCCGTCCTCAGCTCACTTTCTGACTTTGTCCCAGTCTACACTGACGGGTCAAAGTCAGAATCTGCATGTGCCTATGCGGTCGTGTCCCATTACCATGGAGTCGTGAGGAAAAAACTGCACACTTCTTGCAGCATTTTCACAGCCGAGCTGTCAGCCATAAGGACGGCCCTAGGAGAAATAAAAGAAAGCAATGGCTCTTTCCTCATCTGCACAGACTCGTTGAGCGCCCTAAAATCTTTATCGGTCTTTGCACCTGTGCACCCGATAGTCCAGGAGATCCATTACACCCTGTTGTCCCTTCAGAGAAAGGGGAACAGGGTCTCCTTTATATGGACTCCTGGTCACGTCGGCATAAGAGGTAACGAAAAAGCTGACCAGGCAGCGAAGGATGCCCTTCGACAACCCGAGACCGACTCCACCTTGGTTCCAATGGAGGACGTGAAGGCCGCCTTGCGGAACTCGGTCCTGCATCAGTGGGAGGAGACTTGGCAGTCTCTGCAAAATAATAAACTCAGGGCAATAAAACCGGTCGTTTCACCATGGTCCTCTTCCATCCGGAACATTCGGAGGGAACAGGTCATGATTACGCGCCTGAGAATAGGACACTCTGCCCTCACTCATTCGTACCTCTTTGCGGAGGTAAAAGAACAGCCCCGCTGCAATGAGTGTTTCCAACCCCTGACGATAAAACATATCCTGACGGAATGTACAACATACCAAAGGGCCAGAGACATGTTGAAGATAAGGGGAGACTTAAGAAATATTTTAGGGGATGACTCTGGGTCTATAAACCGAGTCTTAAGTTTTTTAAGGTATACTGGTTTAATGGGGCAGCTTTAGCTTTGTAGCTCATAATTTTAATGCTTTTGATTTTAGCATTTTCCTTTTTTTTTTGTTTATTTTATTTATTTATATATTTATTCGTATTTATTTGTTTACTTATTCCTAGTTTAAAAGGAACATAAGTTTTACGTTATGACAGTGATGCAAAATGACCATAGCTGTCGACGCACCCTACAAACCCCTAAAACTACTACTACGACTCTAAACAAACTTGGAGAGTGGTCGCGAAAGAACGGATTTCGGTTCTCCGCTGAACTGGCGGGAGCATATCCGCGTGTTACGCGAGAGGTTTCGCCAAACCCCTAACGTTTTAAAGTTTTTAACTCACTCCACTTGGGGAGCAGACCGCACCACCATGCTTTTATTGTACAGAGGCTTGGTGCGATCCAAACTGGACTATGGTTCCATAGTGTATTCCTCAGGACGAGAGTCTTACTTGAGACCACTTAAATATGTCCACAATGCTGGGATACGGTTGGCCACCGGGGCATTTAGAACAAGCCCAGTCCCAAGCTTACTTGCGACGCAGGGGAGCCTCCGTTGGAAACCCGCAGGATGATTTTAATGGGCAATTATGCCTGTAAACTTTTATCAGAGACAAACCACCGTTGTTTTTACATAGTTTTTAACCAACGGTTTTTAGACTTATTTAACAGGCGGAGAAGGGCAACTAGGCCCTTTGCCGTTCGTTTTAATGATTTTATTAATGAGGTAAATTTTACATTTCCTCAAATATGCCCCGTCTCCTATGCTAAGTATCCGCCTTGGTTAACACCAATGCCGGATATTAAACTAATTGCCAGTGCACGCCGCAAAGCCAAGACGACCGATTCCGAATACCAGCAGCTCTTCAGTGCCGTCCTCAGCTCACTTTCTGACTTTGTCCCCGTGTACACCGACGGGTCAAAGTCAGAGTTGTCAAGTGCCTATGCGGTCGTGTCCCACTACCATGGAGTCGTGAGGAAAAAACTTCACACTTCATGCAGCATTTTCACAGCCGAGCTGTCAGCCATAAGGACGGCCCTAGGAGAAATAAAGGAAAGCAATGGCTCTTTCCTCATCTGCACAGACTCGTTGAGCGCCCTAAAATCTTTATCGGTCTTTGCACCTGTGCAGCCGATAGTCCAGGAGATCCATTATACCCTGTTGTCCCTTCAGAGAAAGGGGAATAGGGTCTCCTTTATATGGACTCCTGGTCACGTCGGCATAAGAGGTAACGAAAAAGCTGACCAGGCAGCGAAGGATGCCCTTCGAAAACCCGAGACCGACTCCACCTTGGTTCCAATGGAGGACGTAAAGGCCGCCTTGCGGAACTCGGTCTTGCAACAGTGGAAGGAGGCTTGGCAGTCTGCAAAATAATAAACTCAGGGCAATAAAACCGGTCGTTTCCCCATGGTCCTCTTCCATCCGGAAAACTCGGAGGGAAGAGGTCATGGTTACGCGCCTGAGAATAGGACACTCTGCCCTCACTCATTCGTACCTCTTTGCGGAGGTAAAAGAACAGCCCCGCTGCAATGAGTGCCTCCAACCCCTGACAAAAAAACATATCCTGACAGAATGTAGAAGATACCAAGGGACTAGAGACATGTTGAAGATAAGGGGAGACTTAAAAAATATTTTAGGGGATGGCTCTGAGTCCATAAATCGAGTCTTAAATTTTTTAAGGGCAACTGGTTTAATGAGGCAGATATAGTTTTTGATCTCATAATTTTAATGGCCTTTGATTTTAACAATTATTTATTTATTTATTCCTAAGTAAAAAGGAATTTAAGTTTTATATTTAATGAGTTGTGCAAAATGACCTTAGCTGTCGACGCACCCTAAAACTCTCAAAACTACTACGTGAAATAGTATGGTGCTGTGCTCCTGGAAGTGAACCAAGCATTAGAATACCCGTTCAATTTCGAACCGAAATACCGCCTTTCGAAGAATTTGGTGGTGTGCCAACGTTGTACGTGATTGATGATTTAATGAGCGAAGGGGCCTATAGCAAAGACGTCTCTAAACTGTTCACTAGGGGAAGCCATCACTTTAACATTTCGGTTTTCCTATTTACGCAGAATATTTTTTATCAAAACCCGCAAGCGAGAAACATCTCGTTAAATTCCAAGTATATCGTTGCCTTTAAGAATCCTAGAGATAGGTCGCAATTTGGTCACTTGGCTAGGCAGGTGTATCCGGAAAAATCGGGGGAATTGGAGAGGGCATATTAACAAGTTACGCAACAACCATTCGGTTATTTGGTTCTGGATCTTGGTCAGGACTCAGACGAGAGGTTTCGTTTTAAAACGAAAATATTCCCTAAAGACGGGGCAACTGTAGTTTACATGTCCCTACACGATGAAAAGATTGAAGAACAATAAACATTTGCTGCACGTCTTAAAATCGGCAAAACCAAAACTTCGCACTGCGATTGTTAAAACCTCGGACGACGAGTTGATCAAAGCCATTTGCGATTGTTGTTTGAATACACTTAACGGGAATCATAAGATAGATAATAGGTTAAAACAAAAACTATCCATGCATCGTAACACGTTGAGAAGGTTGGCTTTGCGGGGGGCGAGTGTGAAGAAGAAACGTACGCTGCTCGTACAAAAAGGTGGTTTTCTACCATTATAGCTGGGATCAATTTTAAGCGGTGTCATCCGTAGCCTGCTGGGAAAATGAGCCTACGTAAGATGCTAGTCGTGTCTTCGGAAGTTTTTGATTGAAGTCGTGTAAAGGCTAGGTTGAGTACATTGGACAAGGAAATGAAAGGTGTGTTGGTTAAGAAAAGTATAAAGGATATTGATAAGTGGCATTTGTATAAAAGAATACTCGATAAATACCTTGACGCCGTCTCAGACATAAACTCCCCCGTACACGTTCCAATAGTCAAGTCCTTGATAGAAATACCAACGAGGTCACGAGTTACCGACGAGAGAGAGGAAATCCCCGCATTGAGAAAAACTCTGGCAGAAGTGAAAATGTTGAATAAAGATTTAGACTCGACATGGGGGCGCATACACGAAAGGCTAGGGGGAATGGAAAGCGTAACATCAACGAGAAAAAAACGAAACCTATCGCGAGAAAGAAAACCACAGTAACCGTCTCCAAGAAAAATTCCGAAAAAAAGCGAGCGCGTAAGAAAACCGAAGACATACGGTCCAGATTGGGACACGACGTGATTGAGGACATATATAACAGCCCAGAGCACCCTGCCGGGTTTTCATCGGTTGAAAAATTACATAACGCTACGGGAATAGGTCGAAAGGTGATTCGTGAGTGGTTAGAATCTGAAGAGGCATATACACGACACAAACCGGTGAGGAAAAGGTTCCCCAGAAATCGCTATAACGTAACTTACATTGATGAGTGCTGGCAGTGCGATTTGAATGATTTGAGAAGTTTGAAAAAATACAACAACGGGTGCTGTTACATTATGACTATAATAGACCTATTCTCTCGTTTTGCGTGGGCGAAAGCTTTGAGGACAAAGAGGCCGGAGGAGATAATTGAAGTATTTAAGGCTATATTTCGCGAACGCAAACCAATGAAAATTCAGAGCGATAAAGGGGGTGAATTTGTTAATAGTTAATTTAAAACTTTTCTCTCGAATCGAGGGGTAAAGTTTTACACCACAAATAATCCGGACATTACGGCTGGTCTCGTTGAACGTTTCAATCGCACGCTAAAGTCTAAAATGTACAAGTATTTCACGAAATACACAACCTACAAATATGTCGATGTGCTCCCAAAACTCATTAGTAGTTATAACAATAGCGTTCATTCTAGCACAGGTATCGCACCCTCCAAAGTGAATGCAAAAAATGCATTTTCAATCGCTAGTCACATGAGGAAACCACTTACTAGCAAAGATTTTAAATTGAACGCAAATGATTATGTGAGAATCAGGAAGTAGCGACTTCCATTTACCAAAGGATACACTCCAAACTATACTAGTGAAATATTCAAAATCGCGGACGTGGATCGATCGAGGTCAATACCGACATATAAATTGAAGGACCTTAACGGTGAGGATATAAAGGGTAGTTTCTATGTGGAAGAACTAGTCAAGGTGAATGTGTCCTCCGAGACGGAATATAGGATAGAAAAAGTTTTGAGACGTAAAGGGAGTGGACCTAAATTGGAATACTTTGTCAAGTGGGAAGGATACCCATCCTCATTTAATTCTTGGATTCCTGCCTCCTCCGTGCGTACATTATGAACGAATTTTATCTTACACTACCTAGCAACAGTTCGAGGGATTTCTATCCGAGAAATACGATAGCTAACTACAAAACAAAATTGAGTCATCGTATCGATTTGATGAATGATGATTGGTACGTAGGTCTGGCGGAAATTTCCCTTCCATCTATTCATATTCTTTCTGGTGAAATTAGAGAGGAAATTGGAGATGCTGGAACTTTGGAGGAAGAAGAAGAAGCGTCTTCTAAAGATAATAGAACGCGAAATGAAAAGGGATTAGTTCGCGGAGAAATAGGAGGAGGACCACAGGATGCATCTAGCGACGTTAAAATTAGATTGAAAGATGGTTCGTTCTTTGTAGTGCCTACTGGCTCATACGAATCACTAGGTAAGGCCTTTGTCAAACCATTCCTCGAACTAGATAAAGCGAAACGTAAAGCAGTACAAACGGAAATCTTTAGTGCGAATAATGATGATCTTCCATTAACTGAAAACGTATCAGGATTGAGTGAGCGTATAGAACCTGGCGTGTTAATTACTGCTAGAAACGTTACTTACACTTTACTTCCGGGCACGTATAACTCCTTTCGAGATTTATTTATTACTACTCTGTCGGATTTTAGTACGATTAGTAGAAATTACATACGTGGAGACATATCAAGTATAATATTCTTACTAGCAGCGAAGGAAGCACATGCAATAAACAAAAGCGATGTGGTAAAAAGAAGCATAGCAAACTCCTCTTCCAACATATATGTCTACACTGATATAATCAAACCGCAGTTCGTGGGTGATTCGCTCAGTCGATGCATACGTATCTTGAATACTAAAATTGGTGAATATCAAACATTCAATCCGATATATTATTTCCCCGTTGAGAAGAACCATATCGAAAGCATCGAAATTCTACTGAGTGATAAACTCGGTGAGCCCATATCTTTTCGTAGTGGTGAACAAAGCTCTATAATAGTGTTACACTTTATAAAAAAGAACTAATTCACGTTAGTTTATCATTCTGCGTCGAGATGACATCGGTGGTGGACCGATATTACAGTTATATGCGAAGCAGGTGGGGGGGAGAGATTGGGTCATTGTATAGAGCTTCGTACAGGGTACAAAAGGGACGAGGTATTGGAAGTTTTCTCGCAGGTCTGTGGCGTTTTGCTAAGCCATTACTATTCAGCGGACTGAAAAGTGTGGGTAAGGAAGCAGCGAGTGCGGGAGCGGCGGCTCTCGCGGACCTTGGGACTAAACCGATAAAGGATATACTGCGCAGTAGAATAAATGAGGCGGGGCAGAACTTGAAACGCAAGGCCGAGGATAAGTTGAAAGGTATGACTGGTGGACGATTGAGGTTCGTGAAACGTCCAAGGCTAAATAAAATAAAACCCGTTGGTGGTAAGAAAAAACAGCATTCGACAAGAAGGCGGAAACGAGGAAAGGTCGCACTGAGTGATATTTTTTCATAATGAGTGAGCACATGCTGAGTTCGCTGGACATATTCCAACCCAATCCTCCGATACAGACGAACATTCTCTCGAAGCGACTTGTATCATATAAACCAATCTCTTCGTTGGATAATAGATCCGTTATCGAATTTCTAATAAAAGATTCTGGAGATGCGTACAAGGACATGAATAGCGTTTATCTAAAACTTAAAGTGAAACTCTGTAAAAAGAATTTAACTGACTTTACCGATAGTGATACCAATCAGCCGGGAGTCGTCAACAATATTCTCCATTCTCTATTTGAACAGTGTAATGTATATTTCAATGGAACTCTTGTCACACCATCCGAGGATAATTACCACTATAGGAGCTTTTTCGAAAACGCGTTAAACTATGGGGTCGATGCGAGCAGAACGCACCTGCGTAATGTAGGCTGGGAATTAGATACGGGAAATGCTATCGATAAGACGGATTCTTCCAATGCAGGGTACACGAAACGAAAATCATGGTTCAAAAATAGCACCGAGGTGGAATTATTCGGTAAATTGCACGTGGACGTGTTCAATCAGTCGCAACTATTGCTGGATCGAGTCGATGTGGGAATTAGGTGGATGCTTGCACCTCCCTCCTTCTATCTCATGGAGGGAGAAGGAGTCTTGAAAATTCTCGACGCTACTCTTTCCGTGCAACAGTTTGAAATCAATCCGTCCATATTGGTGGCGCATAGTAAAATATTACAGGGTGGGAAAAATGCGAAATATCATTACAAAAGAACTGAACTAAAGACTTTTACTATACCTGCCGGAGGTCGAACCCTGAATATCGATAATGCTATTGTTGGACAGATACCTAACACAATCGTTTTTGCAATGGTAGATAATGAATCATATGCGGGCAGTGTGATGAGGAATCCGTTCGCCTTATCTCATTATTCATTGGAGAATTTTTCAATGTTTGTAAACGGTGTTCAGATTCCTTCGGAAGGTTTGGAGTGTAATTTCCACGGAAAAAAATATTGGGCACGTGCGTACGATACATTATTTTCGGGTACTGGAATAAAGCACGCTGACAGAGGTAATCAAATCACGTACGACATGTTCGGACACGGTTATTTATTTCATGCTAGTCTTTGATCTAACCCCCGACAATTCTGGGAATGAGGATCATATAAGTTTAGGAGATAGAGGTGTTGTGAGAATAGAGGCTAAATTCGAGCGAGAGTTGACAAAAACAGTCACGTGTCTGCTTTTTGCAGAGTAGTAGTAGTTTTAGGGGTTTGTAGGGTGCGTCGACAGCTATGGTCATTTTGCACCACTGTAATAACGTAAAACTTATGTTCCTTTTAAACTAGGAATAAGTTAACAAATAATAGTAGTAGTAGTAGTTTTAGGGGTTTGTAGGGTGCGTCGACAGCTATGGTCATTTTGCACCACTGTCATTACGTAAAAGTTATGTTCCTTTTAAACTAGGAATAAGTAAACAAATAAATACGAATAAATATATAAATAAATAAAATAAAAAAAAAAAAGGAAAATGCTAAAATCAAAAGCATTAAAATTATGAGCTCCAAAGCTAAAGCTGCCCCATTTTACCAGTATACCTTAAAAAACTTAGGACTCGGTTTATAGACCCAGAGTCATCCCCTAAAATATTTTTTAAGTCTCCCCTTATCTTCAACATATCTCTGGCCCTTTGGTATGTTGTACATTCCGTCAGGATATGTTTTATCGTCAGGGGTTGGAAACACTCATTGCAGCGAGGCTGTTCTTTTACCTCCGCAAAGAGGTACGAATGAGTGAGGGCAGAGTGTCCTATTCTCAGGCGCGTAATCATGACCTCTTCCCTCCGAATTTTCCCGATGGAAGAGGACCATGGTGAAACGACCGGTTTTATTGCCCTGAGTTTATTATTTTGCAGAGACTGCCAAGTCTCCTTCCACTGATGCAGGACCGAGTTCCGCAAGGCGGCCTTTACGTCCTCCATTGGAACCAAGGTGGAGTCGGTCTCGGGTTGTCGAAGGGCATCCTTCGCTGCCTGGTCAGCTTTTTCGTTGCCTCTTATGCCGACGTGACCAGGAGTCCATATAAAGGAGACCTTGTTCCCCTTTCTCTGAAGGGACAACAGGGTATAATGGATCTCCTGGACTATCGGGTGCACAGGTGCAAAGACCGATAAAGATTTTAGGGCGCTCAACGAGTCTGTGCAGATGAGGAAAGAGCCATTGCTTTCTTTTATTTCTCCTAGGGCCGTCCTTATGGCTGACAGCTCGGCTGTGAAAATGCTGCATGAAGTGTGCAGTTTTTTCCTCACGACTCCATGGTAGTGGGACACGACCGCATAGGTACACGCAGATTCTGACTTTGACCCGTCGGTGTAGACTGGGAAAAAGTCAGAAAGTGAGCCGAGGACGGCACTGAAGAGCTGCTGGTATTCGGAATCGGTCGTCTTGGCTTTGCGGCGTGCACTGGCAATGAGTTTAATATCCGGCATTGGCGTTAACCAAGGCGGGTACTTAGCATAGGAGACGGGGCATACTTGAGGAAATGTAAAATTTACCGCGTTAATAAAATCATTAAAACGAACGGCAAAGGGCCTAGTTGCCCTTCTCCGCCTGTTAAATAAGTCTAAAAACCGTTGGTTAAAAACTATGTTAAAACAAGGGTGGATTGTCTCTGATAAAATTTTACAGGCATAGTTGCCCATTAAAATCATCCTGCGGGTTTCCCAGTTTGTTTAGAGTCACCTGGGCTTGCCTGGAAGCGTTTGGCAGTCGTGTTGACCGGCAAAATATGGCTAGGTCGTCCACATAGAGCGATTCCATCACCGGGGCATTGATGCATTCCACCACGTCGTTGATGGCGATGGCAAATAACGTCACGCTCAGTACTGAACCCTGGGGTACCCCGTTCTCCTGTGTAAAAGATCGGGAAAAGTGCTTCCCAGTCCTTACTTTAAAAAGGCGGTTGGTTAAAAAATTTCTGATAAATAGGGCCATGTTGCCTCTAAATCCCCACTTGTGGAGCGTGTTGAGGATTCTCCATCGCCACACACTATCATAGGCCTTCTCCAGGTCGAAGGAGACTGCTATGACGTGTTGACGTTGGAGAAAGGCTTCCTGGATGAAGTTCTCAGTGCGAACCAGATGGTCTGTCGTGGACCTGCCACGCCGAAAGCCGCACTGAGCGTCGGAGAGCAGGTGTCGACTCTCCAAGCACCACATGAGACGTCGGTTTACCATCCGTTCCATCACCTTGCACAGGCAGCTGGTGAGAGATATGGGACGGTAGTTGTTCGGGTCATTTTTGTCCTTGCCCTGTTTTGGGATTGGTATCACGATGGACTCTCGCCAGGCATTTGGAAAACTGCCCTCGTTCCAAAGTTGGTTGAGGGTATTTAGGACCTCCCCAATCGCAGTTTCCGGAATGTTCCGGAGAAATGCGTTGTGGATTTCGTCCGCCCCTGGCGAGGTGTAATGCGAGTCTTCGATGGCGGATTTAAGCTCCCAGGACGTGAAAGGCTCATTGTAATATTCGCTTGTAGGATCTGCACCGAAATTGAGAGGGACTCTCTCGCATCGCCTCTTCAGGTTCGCAAAGTCCGCGGCATAGCCCTCGTCACTGCTATTGGCCGCGAACTGACTGGCAAATATGTTGCTTATTTCGGTAGGTGAATTAACCACCCGGCCAGCAACAAGCAATGGCGAGATGACAAATGAGCCCTTGGACCCGGAGATTTTCTTCACTTTGTCCCATACCTGACCAAGCGGCGTGCGATGGTTGATGGTAGAGACGTATTCTATCCAGGAAGCCCTCTTGGCCTCCTTCACGGCCCTTCGAGCTCGCGCTCTCAGGCGGCGGTACGATGCCAGATTAGTTGCCGTGGGATATTTTCTAAAAATTTTCAATGCTTTTTTCCTCGCCCGAATCGCCCGGTCGCATTCCCCGTTCCACCAAGGGACAGGAGCTCGATTTATATTCCCGGACGTACGAGGGATACTTTTGGTAGCTGCCGCCAACAGCGTTGAACTTAGTTTATCGACGTTGTGCAACGCGTCGAAACTTGCGTCGTGTTTATATGTAAACGTACGCTTGAAAAGTGGCCAGTCCGCACGGTTAATACGCCACTTTTCCGGAGGTTTTGAAATGGTGGGCGAAGAGTCTTCTTTCACGAGTAGAAGAGGAAAATGGTCACTCCCACAGAGATCGTTGTGGGTGGACATTTTCAGCTTTGGGGCTAGACTTCTCGAGCATAGACAAAGATCTATTGCTGAGAATTCCCCATTGAAGCTGTTAAACCGGGTTTTTTCGCCGCTATTTAATAAAAACAGGTTAAAATCCTCAATAAAGTTGGATAAAATTCGACCTCTCCTATTGCTTTGGGTTTCTGGCCCTCCCCAGAGAGGATCATGGGCATTAAAATCTCCCATCAAAATGAACGGCTGAGGAAGCTGGTGGACAAGGGCTTCAAGGTTCAGGCGGGTCACCGGTGCACCCTCTGGCAGATACACGTTGCATAACGTCATCCTCTCAGGGGTATGCACCGTGACAGCGACGGCCTGGAATGGTGAGTTCAGTTGGACTCGCGAGGTGTAAATGGCCTCACGGGCCGCAACTGCTACTCCCCCTTGGGCTCGTTGGCCACTTAGGTCATCCGTTCTAAAAACAGTGAACCCCTTCAAAATACCCTTATCTTCAGCCTTAAAATGGGTCTCTTGGAGACAAATACAAGAGGGTTTAAAATCTTGGATTAAAATGGCCAGCTCCTCCTTGTGCCGATAAAAGCCATTGCAGTTCCACTGCAGAATGGAACACATTTAAAGTGTTAAATTAAAATAAATAAATAAATAAATATATAAATAAATAAGATGACTAAAAAGGGAGATGACCAACTCTATTGAGGTTATCGCTTGAAGCGATGTTTCCTCTTCCACTCGTTTGCGAAGACCTCAGTATCAGAGATACTCTGGTCCTCTTCAATTACCTCCGGCTTCTTTGGCTTGACTGGAGGCGGCGGGGAAGGTGTATTCTCACGCCCTTTTGGCGTGTTCCCCTTGGTGGTTTTTAGTGGGCTCTTCTTTGAAGGGCCCACAGGAGTAGGTGGCTCCTTGTCCACCTTACTCTTTCCATCCTTCACCCTTTTTGGTTTAGGCACTTGCGTGGTTTCTATTGGGGATTCCTTCGGGATCTCTGTCTGCGTGGCGATGGTACACTTTACACATTGCGTGGTTGCAACGGAAGCAAAGGACCGGGAGAAAGTTGGAGCGATTAGCGCCCTGTATTTTCTCCTCGCTTCCGCATATGGGATTTTTTCCAGTGTTTTTATCTCCTTGACTTTCCTCTCTTCTTTCATCTTCGGGCAATCACGAGAGTACACTGGGTGTGTACCCTCGCAATTCACACAAAGAGGTTCCGAAGAGCACTCCTTATCCTCGTGCGCGTCTTTGCCACAGCGCGGGCAGGTGGCCTTGCCCTCGCAGCGCGACGCGACATGGCCGAACCGTTGGCATTTGAAACAACGCACGGGATTTGGGATGAATGGCCTCACTGGTACCGATTCATAGCCCACAAACACCTTGTCGGGTAGTCTATCACGCGCAAACGTCAAGATCACGGAGGTGCTGTTTACGTTTTCTCCGTTGCGCCTTGTGGTGAGTCGACGACAATCAGTCACTGCCTGAGAGAACATTTCTCTCTTGATTTCTTCGATGTCCACGTATAGAAGGTCGTAGTGACTGATAACTCCCCGACAGGTGTTTAGAGTGCGGTGCACCTCCACCTTAATCGGAATGTCATGGAGCGTTCCCATAGCAAGTAGTTTTTCGCTCTGTGTCGTTCAGGGTCTCTATAAGTAGTGTACCATCCCTGAGCTTCTTCACGCTCTTTGGGTCCCCAGGCACAATCTGTGATAACACTGCGAATTAAGAAGGGAGAAACCTTTTTCAAGGTCTCACCTTCCTTTGCACAAGACATAATTAAATAGCGCTTACATGCGCCGATACACTTTTCTCCCCCGCCGGTGTCCGGACGGGATCTTTTTAGTGGTGGAAAGGGTTTTTCCTCCATAATAAGAAATGATTCGTCCCTCGGCCTCCCCACCCGCCACGGAGCCACACATTTGGGACGCCACTCCGCCAAACCGGAGTGGTCGCCAGGGCTAACTCGAGGGATATAGCGCTTCTGGAGTGGTTGTCTGTTTCGGGGTGGATCTTCGGTGCAAGGGCCCACCAAAACCCTTACATCTCCGACCTCCCTACGCAGACCCCCACAACCTTGGCACTCGCCACCGGAGCGAAAACGCGACGGAAGCCGATTGACCGGGAGTGGCTAGCTCCCGGCCTCCCGTTTACACGAAATCCGGGGCCGAAGAGGGGTATCACTCCCCGGTCCATACAGGGCATCCGACACCCTGCTGGGAACCAGAAAGCTCACCCTCCAGGATCCCCTTTTCTCCCTTACGGGTCTCCAGGCACGGCAAACACCTGGGCGGATCGCAGGCCAGATGGTATGGCCGCTCACAGACAGTGGATCCACAGCACTGTCCGGACGCATCCCTTGCTGGCTTGGGGTTTGTTTTCGGGGTTTTCTCCCCGCCCTTTTAGTCGCCTCTTACGACAAGCAGGGATACTGCGGGAGTATTCTCTACCCCCCTACCCGCAGGGGGGGCGCACCCAGAGCGCACACGTTGGGACCCGAAAGATGGTGAACTATGCCTGGCCAGGACGAAGTCAGGGGAAACCCTGATGGAGGTCCGTAGCGATTCTGACGTGCAAATCGATCGTCGGAGCTGGGTATAGGGGCGAAAGACTAATCGAACCATCTAGTAGCAGGTTCCCTCCGAAGTTTCCCTCAGGATAGCTTGCGCTCGGAGGAGAGTCTCATCCGGTAAAGCGAATGATTAGAGGCCTTGAGGCCGAAACGGCTTCAACCTATTCTCAAACTTTAAATGGGGGAGAACTCCGGCTTGCTCGATTTATCGAAGCCGGAGACGGGGTCCCCTCGGGGGCCCCTGGGATCGGAGTGCATAGTGGGCCACTTTTGGTAAGCAGAACTGGCGATGTGGGATGAACCAAACGACGGGTTAAGGCGCCCGAATCGACGCTCATGGGAAACCATGAAAGGTGTTGGTTGCTTAAGACAGCAGGACGGTGGCCATGGAAGTCGGAATCCGCTAAGGAGTGTGTAATAACTCACCTGCCGAAGCAACTAGCCCTGAAAATGGATGGCGCTGAAGCGTCGTGCCTATACCCGGCCGTCGCCGCAGGGCGGACTCGGCTCCGAGTCGAGTGCCGCTTGACGCGGCGACGAGTAGGAGAGTCGCGGCGGCGTGCGCAGAAGGGTCTGGGCTCGAGCCTGCCTGGAGCCGCCGTCGGTGCAGATCTTGGTGGTAGTAGCAAATACTCCAGCGAGGCCCTGGAGGACTGATGTGGAGAAGGGTTTCGTGTGAACAGCCGTTGCACACGAGTCAGTCGATCCTAAGCCCTAGGAGAAATCCGAAGCTAACGGCGATAGAAAAAATTTTCATAAGCAAAATGATCCATCGGTCGAAAGGGAAAGGGAATCCGGTTCCTATTCCGGAACCCGGCAGCGGAACCGTTGTTTGTCGGACCCTCTCCTCGCCAGCCCCCGCGCTCATACCAATCAAAAATTGAATTGGGTGTCCATCGGAGGAGGAAGCACCCTGATGAGGTGAACCTAAGTATACCTGTGACTCTCTTAAGGGGCTGAGGAACCCACCAGTTGATCTGGGGGGAGAGCCTCAGAATCCCATACGCCAATCCCCACGTCCACGTCGTGAGAGTCGGGCAACGCCTGTAAACAGGCGGCTAACGGGGATGGTTTAGTGCGGTCAGAAGACTCCGGCCACCTAGCCACGAGGGGACAGCCCCTCCAAGTGACCTGCTCTCTTTTCTACTAAAGGAGGCTAGGGCACTCAAAAATTCTGCAGGGAGGTACAGGGGGTAAAACCCCGGGCTTCGAAGGGTTGCCAGCCCCTTGATGTCCTACAAAACCTCAGGCCCTAGTAATCAGAAGCGATTTGGGGACCCCGGTGGGGTCCAGGCGGCCGAGCCTCGGACTGCCGGTACTGAGGTGTCTACCCAGAGGAACGAGGAAAAAGATGGAATTGACTCTCGAGTGGATACCAGAGTTTGTGTGCTCAGATTGCCAGCCCCCGCGCTTATTCCAATCAAAAATTGGATTGGGTGTCCATCGGAGGAGGAAGCAGCCTGATGAGGTGAACCTAAGTATACCTGTGGCACAGCAAAAGAAGCGATGGAGCGAGGAGGAGTTGGAGCTTCTAGCAATGGGTGAGGCACGAGTTACCCGCGAAGGTCATGTTCAAAATATCAACAAAATACTGTTAGATAAGATGAAACTCCAAGGGAGAACTCTGGAGAGTATAAAGGGGGCTCGAAGGAAACCACAATACCGAGACCGAGTGGTACGCATGCTAAGTGAGCAATGCAACAGTGAACCGAATTACAGAACTGGTTCGAAAACAGAAAATACGCCCCCGGAAAACAATGCGGAGCTCGATAATCCTGGCGTGCCAGAACCACACGCCACCAGAACTTCTAAGGCAGAAGTAGCCAATAAAGACGGTGTTCTCAAGGCGACAGAATCGCTCATCCATAAGGTACGGAACATGACATCCCATAAGGCGGACGAACTCGTCAGAACATCCGAAGCCGTCCTACGGAAAGAGTGTAAGAGCCCTGAGGACTTACTTTGGTTAGACAAAGTCTTCCCCGCGAATAAATGCCCGCCCAAGCGGAAAGAGAAGTATCACCCCGTCAATCCAAGAACGGCGCGAAAGAAGAAGGGAATATGCAGCCACACAAAAATTATTTAAAAAGAATATGGGCAGAGCCGCTAAAACGATACTAGACGGCAAGATGAAGACTGAAATGCCGAACATGGATCCTATGAAAGCATACTGGGAACCCGTATTCTGCTACAATACTCCCCCCGAAACCTCATCAGAGGAAATAAGGGGAGTCAGGAACGAACTACGATGGCTCGCTGACCCTGTAATAACATCAGAGATTGAGTGTACCACCATATTGGCCAATTCTGCGCCGGGAATTGACGGTAAAACACCGAGGCAATGGCGTAGTGCCCCTGTTGAGATCCGAGCACTCTATTACAACATAAAACTGTCGCTGGGGGCATTCCCTGCCAAACTCCAGACTAGCCGGAGTCTTCATTCCCAAGGACGGGGCCTCCAGCCCAGAAGATTTTAGACCAATTAGTATAACATCAGTGGTCGTACGCCAGCTCAATAAGATCTTGGCCAGACGCCTTATAGCCACCAATCTAGTGGAGGAACAGCAACGCTG